>NC_141033.1:51965000-52127500 GCF_052040795.2 Danio rerio | reverse complement strand
GAGTTCAAAGTGGCTATTAACGCCGCAGCATGTACCGCCGCCGTTTGAAATAGGTGCCGCTCTGTTTTTAGTGTATGACCGCAGTTTGTGAATGAGCCGCCAGGGAGCGCAAAGGGACGGGATGCGAACGGACAGAAATAGCCCATACAGCAGCTACTGTGCTTGTAAATGATATTAAACAATAAGTCAAATCATTATAATTCCTTCATTAATCATTTAAAATGTGTTAACAGGCTTTATTGTAAACTTTTTAAGTGCAAAGAGGATTCGTTTTGGAAAATAGAATTGAAGAAGTAAAAGACAACTAAAATGAAAGCACAAACATTTAGTACAAATAAGTAGTCTTAAATAAATAAATAAATAAATAAAGCAGCCTAACTATAGAAAGATGTTCAGTGTTTGCTATATATATATATATATATAAACAGTCTGTTTAGCATTGTGAAAAGGCAAAGCTGAATATCTGTGGTTAAAGTGCCACCCAGCGGTCAAATGCTGCTGGCGCATCAAGTACCGCCGTCGCCGCGGTATGAATGGCGGCACAAGGAACACATTGAAGTAGTAACATCTGTAAATGCAGAGTTCATCTCCCATTAAAGCAATATTGTAAAAAAAAGATAATTAAACCATTTTAACAAAAATGAAACCAAATAAAACCGTAAGCAAATGAAAGGTGAAATCATACCGTGTGTGATAATGAAAGGAAGATCACATGCACATGGTTAACTTTAGGCCATTGAATAATCTGTTCAAAGTGAAAGCAACCGCTGCTGCTTACAAAAAGACACATTTTGAGCTCTTAAAAGCAGCAGGACTGTGGGTGCATGTTCATCACTTTTTGTCTAGTTTATTTGAAAGAGACCCGATGACAGTTGCGTTTCCAGAACCTGTTCCAGACACAGTTGCTTGACGATTCGCGCACGCGTTTTAAGAAGTTAAGCGCATCACATCAGCTGTTAGCGCGAGCGATCATCATCCTCTCATTCGGTATTCACTTGCTTCTGCTCGCGTGATCACAATTATTTTACTTCTCGATTCGAAGATCACATTTGCACGCATATTGGGTCATCCTTATATTGTCGAACCCTGCTTTTAGGAAAACTACAATTTAAAAATTATTTTCAACCAGCCAAACTGGCTAGTGGGATTGTCTGTCTAACCCACCAAAGCTGAAATCTACCCGCATTTGGCGGGTGTTAATGTAAAGCCCTGTCTATAATTATAAATATTAAATTGGTTCATTTGATTGGGCTGTTTTTCTGTGTGTCGGCACATGAGTTTCCGATCTCTCACACACACACACACACTTCTCTGCAGTCTCTGCAGGCCTCCTGCTGTTGTGAAAGTGAGTGAAGGTGACCGTCATTCAAGATCACACCCATAAATATAATTGCTTCACACTGGGGGAGATTTCAGCTGTCTGACTTGTTTTGCAGGCCTGTTTGTTTTCATGTGAAAGGTGAAGCGTGTCGTTCACGAGTCTCCAGCGACACCAGACGGAGAATCTGCATTGTGGATTCACTGACTGTAGCATCACTGGTTGCTAGGGTATTCTGGGAGTTGTGCTAGTTGGCATGGCTAATCATAAGTATATGCACTAGATATCGCATACGAAGTGTATTATCATCAATAACGCTACTTATCGAGCACAAAAGCTCGTAACATACAAAATCGTAAAAAACAAAATCTTACCTATGAAATGTTCTGCCTTTGTGCTTTGTTTTCTCTGTTTGCTCGTTACTACACCCGTACACAGCACTAAAATCCTGCATCTTCACATTGGCTTTAGTTTTGACTAGTGCAGTTGAATGACTTTTGTCCTGGGAGCCCTGTACAAATATGGCGGAGCAATTGATGCATGCTCAGGGTCCGTATGCGGTATCTAGTTTATATGCACCTCTGCAACCACCTAAAACACCATGCTGTGACATTACTAACAAATTACCAGATGTTTTTATATGGGGATGCCATTGTGTTTTGGGCGGTAGCAGGTGCATAATTAGCATAATCCAAATAGTTTTTAGGGGGTTGCCAGTTCCAAGTTGTTTTTACCCATAGATAAAAACACTAGATATCGCATACGAAAATCAAAATGACTGATTTTATGGTGGTAATTCCCAAAAAAATTGCGGACAATTTTGCAAATATATATTTATACAAAAAACAAAAAAAAACAAAAACATATATATATATATATATATATATATATATATATATATATATATATATATATATATATATATATATATATATAAATAAATAAATCTATACATTTTATGTGGGGTAAAATGTAACACTGAGTTTTAACAGCGCAATACCCAGCTGATTGAGTTGTTGCCTAGCAACAAAATAAAACAACAACAAAAAACGCACTGCACTTTTTTTTGGAACGTAACTCAACCCAACTCAATTTATTTCCAGAGCACTTTTAACAAACCACAACGGGTGCCAAAATTCTGTACATAAAACCCATAAAACCCATGCAAATATACACAAAACCAAAATACATAAACTCACATCACAGCTGCAGTCGTGAGAGAGTACTTGAGAGTGCTTGTTCGGTGTGATCGGCTCCTTATTGTGTTTTTAAGTAGTTGGGGCGTTTTAAATTATCAAAGTATTCTACCGCGACATAGTGCTTATAAGATAAATGATGTCCGTACATAATAACCGGTTATGATCTATTACTGAACCGATACCGACTTGTCCGCGTCTGCATCGCGGTGCACAGAAGAAACAATTAATTTTGACACCCCAAGTGTGTAGTGTGCATGTTTGTGTGAGCAGATGTGTGTGTGTGCATCTATATATGTGTGTGTGTGTGAGATATACAATAGAATATATAGAACAAATCTATTGTACATGAGCAAAAAGCATTGCGTTGTGTTTTTTTGTCTTGTTTATATTTTACGTGGTCACACTTTCTTTTGATTGTCAATTTGATGAATTTAGTGAAGTTTTTAAACTAATTTCGAGAGGAGCACGTGATATAATTGACTGCAGCTGGCCGCCTATCTACACTCATTAGTTAGCCAATCAGATCTATCCCAACTTACTATAAATAGCCTAGCTAGATATTACTCCCTTACCTTCGTTTTCCGAAGAAACCCCCCATCCACCCCCATTTCTCCTCCTTTCCTCCTTTAAAAAAGGGGAGCTCTCGAGAACCATCTGATCTCGTACTCCCCTTACATGCTCTATGGACCTGGCTCCGAGCTCAGGGTTCTCTCCCGGGACAGAATGCCAAACCTGCTTACAGTTGTCAAGCAATATCTAAGTGTGAACTCTTGAAAGTTACATTGCATCTACACGCCAACTAATTCTCATTAGATTATAAGTAGACTGTTAGGTTGGGGTTGGGGTTAGTGTAAGTTGGCACGTACTCTTGCAAAGATTTTTTTTATTGTCAGTTTAAGAGCTTAGCTGATGATTGATTATAAGCAAGTTTGGCATGCTGTCCCAGGCGAGAGCCCTAAGTCCAAAAGGACCTTGAGCCGTGGGCTCCCTCCCGTTTGTTGGGCGAGAGGGGAGCTTTGAACTCAGGTAGATCTCGACAACTCCTCCCTTAATAAGAGCTGATGATTAAACTGAACGCTATTAAGAGATATGCTGCAGGATGAGAGTTTGACTGTAGTGCTAAATTTAGATTGATCAATTCACTTGCATGTTTTTGGAATGTGGGAGGAAGCCAGGGAAAACCTACGCGAGCACAGAAAGAACATGCAAACTACTCACAGAAACGACCGCCGGCCTGTTAAAAGACAGGTGACGTTCTTGCTGTGAGGCAACAGTGTTAACCACTGAGCCACCGTGCCGCCCTATAAAGGGAAAGGAGGAGAAGTAGGGGTGGAATGGGGGAGTCTTCAAATCAAAGATGGCTGTAGTGAGAAACAATGGCTTTTTATAGTGGGTTAGGACTAGCCTGATTGGTGGATCATACATGCTAATGCAGAACCAGCCGTGTTCAATCATTATCACTCGATCCTCTCGAAATTAGTTTATAAATAAACTTCACTTAAATGTTTGTTGAAGGAGCAGGATCAGCAGATATTAAGCAGACAATCTACTAATACTCAAATGGACCATCAAAATAAAGTGTTCCTTTTTATTTTTATGTATATGTTTAGTTTTTAACACTATTAACATTCATAATCCCCTGTAACTCTGATAATCTGAGAGTTTACGGCTTCTCGTTATTAAAAAAATATTTTTTATTTTCTCTTGGCCAAAAGTTGCCAGCAAAGAAGTGTTCATGTAAATGCGAGCACTTGTCAGATGGGCTGAGATTTTATCAAACAGTCTCTCACAGCTCACATGTGCACCACAGAAGGCCGAACGCTGCTGTTTATTATCGGTGAACACACACTCACATACAAACAATCACATACAGACACACACTCACATATACACACGCATGCACACAAACACTCACATGCACACACAAACACACACTTACGTATACACACATGCACACACAAACACACACTCACATGCACACACAAACACACACACACTCACATTCAAAAACACAGACTCACATATAGACACACACTCACATATACACACATGCACATACGAATACACTCACATACAAACACACAACTGGCATATACACACACATGCAAACACAAACACACACATACATACACTCACATTCAAACACACACTCACATACAGACACACACTCGCATATACACACACATGCACACAAACACACTCACATATACACACATGCACACACACATACAAACACACTCACATATACACTCATGCACACACAAATATACTCACATACATTCACATACAGACACACATTCGCATATACACACACATGCACACAAACACACTCACATATACACACATGCACACACACATACAAACACACTCACATATACACTCATGCACACACAAATATACTCACATACATTCACATACAGACACACATTCGCATATACACACACATGCACACAAACACACAAACACACTCACATATACACACACATGCACACATACACACAAACAAACGCACTCACATTCAAACACACAGACTCATATATATACACACATGCACAAACATATACACACTCGCATATGCACACACAAACACACACACACATACATACACACACTCACATTCAAACACACACTCACATACAGACGCACACTCGCATATACACACACATGCACACAAACACACACACAAATACACTCACATACAAACACTCACATACAGACACACACTCGCATATACACACACATGCACACAAAGACACTCACATATACACACACATGCACACAAAGACACTCACATATACACACACATGCACACAAACACACTCACATATACACACACATGCACACAAACACACTCACATATACACACACATGCACACAAACACACTCACATATACACACACATGCACACAAACACTCACATATACACACAAACACACACTTACGTATACACACATGCACACACAAACACACACTCACATGCACACACAAACACACACACACTCACATTCAAAAACACAGACTCACATATAGACACACACTCACATATACACACATGCACATACGAATACACTCACATACAAACACACAACTGGCATATACACACACATGCAAACACAAACACACACATACATACACTCACATTCAAACACACACTCACATACAGACACACACTCGCATATACACACACATGCACACAAACACACTCACATATACACACATGCACACACACATACAAACACACTCACATATACACTCATGCACACACAAATATACTCACATACATTCACATACAGACACACATTCGCATATACACACACATGCACACAAACACACTCACATATACACACATGCACACACACATACAAACACACTCACATATACACTCATGCACACACAAATATACTCACATACATTCACATACAGACACACATTCGCATATACACACACATGCACACAAACACACAAACACACTCACATATACACACACATGCACACATACACACAAACAAACGCACTCACATTCAAACACACAGACTCATATATATACACACATGCACAAACATATACACACTCGCATATGCACACACAAACACACACACACATACATACACACACTCACATTCAAACACACACTCACATACAGACGCACACTCGCATATACACACACATGCACACAAACACACACACAAATACACTCACATACAAACACTCACATACAGACACACACTCGCATATACACACACATGCACACAAAGACACTCACATATACACACACATGCACACAAAGACACTCACATATACACACACATGCACACAAACACACTCACATATACACACACATGCACACAAACACACTCACATATACACACACATGCACACAAACACACTCACATATACACACACATGCACACAAACACTCACATATACACACAAACACACACTTACGTATACACACATGCACACACAAACACACACTCACATGCACACACAAACACACACACACTCACATTCAAAAACACAGACTCACATATAGACACACACTCACATATACACACATGCACATACGAATACACTCACATACAAACACACAACTGGCATATACACACACATGCAAACACAAACACACACATACATACACTTACATTCAAACACACACTCACATACAGACACACACTCGCATATACACACACATGCACACAAACACACTCACATATACACACATGCACACACACATACAAACACACTCACATATACACTCATGCACACACAAATATACTCACATACATTCACATACAGACACACATTCGCATATACACACACATGCACACAAACACACTCACATATACACACACATGCACACATACACACAAACAAACGCACTCACATTCAAACACACAGACTCATATATACACACATGCACAAACATATACACACTCGCATATGCACACACAAACACACACACACATACATACACACACTCACATTCAAACACACACTCACATACAGACGCACACTCGCATATACACACACATGCACACAAACACACACACAAATACACTCACATACAAACACTCACATACAGACACACACTCGCATATACACACACATGCACACAAACACACACACAAATACACTCACATACAAACACTCACATACAGACACACACTCGCATATACACACACATGCACACAAAGACACTCACATATACACACACATGCACACAAACACACTCACATATACACACACATGCACACAAAAACACTCACATATACACACACATGCACACAAACACACTCACATATACACACACTCACATATACACACACATGCACACAAACACACTCACATATACACACACATGCACACAAACACACTCACATATACACACACTCACATATACACACACACATGCACACAAACACACTCACATATACACACACATGCACACAAACACACTCACATATACACACACATGCACACAAACACACTCACATATACACACACACATGCACACAAACACACTCACATATACACACACATGCACACAAACACACTCACATATATACACACACATGCACACAAACACACTCACATCTACACACACACGCACACAAACACACTCAGATATACACACACATGCACATAAACACACTCACATATATACACACACATGCACACAAACACACTCACATATACACACACTCACATATACACACACATGCACACAAACACACTCACATATACACACACATGCACACAAACACACTCACATATACACACACACACGCACACAAACACACTCACATATACACACACATGCACACAAACACACTCACATATACACACACTCACATATACACACACACGCACACAAACACACTCACATATACACACACATGCACACAAACACACTCACATATACACACACATGCACACAAACACACTCACATATACACACACATGCACACAAACACACTCACATATACACACACATGCACACAAACGCACTCACATATACACACACATGCACACAAACACACTCACATATATTCACACACATGCACACGAACACACTCACATATACACACACATGCACACGAACACACTCATATATACACACACATGCACACAAACACACTCACATATATACACACACATGCACACAAACACACTCACATATACACACACATGCACACAAACACACTCACATATACACACACATGCACACAAACACACTCACATATACACACACACGCACACAAACACACTCACATATACACACACATGCACACAAACACATTCACATATACACACACATGCACACAAACACACTCACATATACACACACACACACACACACACACACACGCACACAAACACACTCACATATACACACACATGCACACAAACACACTCACATATACACACACATGCACACAAACACACTTTTTTTTTCTCTTGGCCAAAAGTTGCCAGCAAAGAAGTGTTCATGGAAATGCGAGCACTTGTCAGATGGGCTGAGATTTTATCAAACAGTCTCTCACAGCTCACATGTGCACCACAGAAGGCCGAACGCTGCTGTTTATTATCGGTGATGGGCAGGACGTGCAGTTTTGCGATGCTTTGATGTGCTGATCGATTCTTAATTCTCAATCAGAGTATTGTTGTCCGTGTAAACACATTGACTGTGAGCAATCTGCAGGAATCAAACCCTCAGAAAGATCCAGAAGGTTCCCAGAGCGCAGACCTGCTCCTGAACCCTGTCATCAATGTTTCTCAATGGGTTTACACAAGAGCCTGATTAAGTATGATGAAGCATGCGGCGCTGATCCAAACAATGGCTGATTATGTGACTCACAAAGTCTCGGGCTTTAATGAAAACACGCTGATTGGAGAAGATAAGTAATTGCCACCGTGCCTCCCGCAGGATATATAACTAGATATACATATATTTCAACATTTTCAGTCAGCGTAGTCTGTTTAATCATTTCAAGAGTTCACACTTAGCTGATGATTGATTATAAAGGGAGTTTGGCATGCTGTCCTGGGAGAGAACCCTGAGCTCATAAGATCCTTGTGCCCGCAACTTCCTGCCGTTTGCAGGCCGAGAGGAGAGTTGGACGATGAACAAAATTGGCCGTAGTATATGAGTGAGTGTGTGAATGTGAGTGTGTATGGGTGTTTTCCAGTACTGGGTTGCTGCTGGAAGGGCATATGCTGTGTAAAACATATACTGGAATAGCTGGTGATTCATTCCGCTGTGATAAATAAGATACTAAGCCAAAGAAATGAATGAATGAAGGAGTTTTGTCTTCAACTGTGCATATTTGGATCAGAAACATTCCAGACGTCAGCTTTGATCAATGCATTTCATCTCTTTTGGATACAGCGCTATAGTTTCAGCAGATGTGATCAATATTCCGGCGAGTGTTCATGTCCTGTTAGCGGCGAGTGTGTCTGAAGCAGCTCTGTCAGTTGTGGTGAAGCGTATCCGTGTCTCTTTCCCTCCAGTTTTAGACGTTTTGGCACATAAGGCCCCATTTAAAGCTGTGTTTCTTCAACTCCGCAGCTGCTTCCAATCCGGTGGCGTTCGCTTCCCGGTGGTGCTTTCCAAATGTTGAGCAGAGTTCATGCTTCAGATCCGTCCTGTTCTCGGGTAGCATCAAACGCTCACATCTTCCTTTGCTTGTTTTAGCAGGAGGATTGTGAGAAGGTTATGGATATGCCGAGCCGGAGTACACAGTAGTAAATAAAAACTAAAACTGTTCAACTCATGTTTATTTCTCTAGCGCTTTTACAATGTAGATTGTGTCAAAGCAGCTTAGCATAGAGGTTTTGGTAAATTAAAACCAACCCGGGCACATTGTGGAAACGTAGCCCCGCGGACGTTTCTGGAGACCGCAAAATATGTCCCGGGAGTACGTATTCAAGCAGTTTCTGTTTTTGCGAATCCGCGAGAGGCCAATGTGCGCGCTTTTTTGCACCATTCGCGCTGTTCTCACGTGAAAAGCTGCCGGAGGCGGCTCTAGAGCGGTCGTCCGTCTGACTGACTGGCTGAACGACTGAACGATCGACCGGGCGGCCAATCGGCTGAACCAGCAGCCCTCCTCCTCCTCCTCCTCCTTCCCTAAACCCAAGCGATGATTTGCAAAAGCCGTCCAGAAAAAAAAGCAAAAGCCCTCGTCCAATTTTGACCGCGTTTTCGGATCTGACCTGTCGCGAACTCGTTCGCTTGTATTTTTTTTAGATTCTGTTTTTCATCTTACCTGATTTCCGGAACCGCTCTTCCCTGGACCCGATCCCGGTCGTTGCCGTGGCCGATTCCTTCTGCCTCCGGGCCTCCGCTCCGCCGACGTAACGCTGCGAGCTAAGCGGACAAACTGGTTGAGGCGAAAAAGCCCTCCATACGGAGGCGAGCCGTCAGCCGGTGAGCGCGAAGAGGAGGAGCAGCCCGCCCCGCAACGTTCGCTTGATAAAAAAAACAAAACGCGGCCATACGTACCTACGGCCACGAAAATCGCGGTCTCCAGAAAAGTCCGCGGGGCTACGTTTCCAGAATGAGCTTGGGTTGGTTAAAACAGCGTCAGTCTAGCTTTTAGAGTTGAAGTTCAGCTTAGTTTAGTTCAGTGTGGTGGTTGGTGAGTTTGTTAAATGGCACTGGCTTCACTATTTATGATGTGATCACCAGGGGGCGTCGGTAAGAACGCATAAGTCAGGTTTTGTAGTTAGCTGATGTTTTTACAGCATTTATTTGCAGTCATAAAGGCACATGCGTGTGTGTGTGGTATTTTCTAGAAACAAGAGAGAAATGTACCACAATGATTAAACTGCAATTGGTATAATATACAGAACAATATAATATGGCATAATATATATTTGGCGTTTGCTCGGAAGCGCGCACCACCTGCGTTGATGACGTAATTGCAATCATGCGGTCTGATCGTCATTTAAAGTTTGCGTTACAACACTAAACCCATATACTAAGTGTTAGAAGCACACAGACAGAAGACATGAACACTTACTTCTCGTGACGCACACACAATAAGCCACTGCATCGAGCTGTTAGCCAGAATGTATTGAACTGCAATGTCCGGCTACAGGAACGGAAATGATATGCGTCTTCTGGGCGGGCCAGACCCAGCTGTCAATCAAACCAGCATCAAATCAGAACGCCAGATATACCTGGCCTTTTCAACAGTGGTTTAATTTTCACTGCTGAATGTCCAAACACTGAAGAGCAAATCCATCGATGTGCAGCGCCACAAATCCCAAACCAAGCAAGCCAGTGGCAAGGAACAAACTTTACCAGTCGACGAAAGTGAAGGAAAATAAACCTTAAAAGAAACCACGCTCAGTTGAGCACGACATTTTCTTCTTGTGCAGAGCTGCAGTCTAGGCGCCGGAGGCTGGAGAACACTGGACGTCCATTATGGAGAAGCTGCAGGTGTGTGTAGGTGGCCCACAGGATCAATGTGGAGACTCGTATGTCACTGGGGTCTTTCAGGAATCAGTATCGTGCTCTCTGCTCCTCTATGATCACTGCAATGTCAGCTCAGGATACTGCCTGGTCCAGGATTGTGGAGACCATAGGCCCCATTTAAAGCTGTGTTTCTTCAACTCCGCAGCTGCTTCCAATCCGGTGGCGTTCGCTTCCCGGTGGTGCTTTCCAAATGTTGACCAGAGTTCATGCTTCAGATCCGTCCGGTTCTCCGGCAGCATCAAACGCTCACATCTTCCTCTGCTTGTTTTAGCAGGAGGATTGTGAGAAGGTTACGGATATGCCGAGCCGGAGCACACAGTAGTAAATAAAAACTAAAACTGTTCAACTCATGTTTATTTCTCTAGCGCTTTTACAATGTAGATTGTGTCAAAGCAGCTTAGCATAGAGGTTCTAGTAAACTGAAACAGTGTCAGTCCAGTTTTCAGAGTTGAAGTTCTGTTTAGTTCAGTTCAGTGTGGTTTAATTTTCACTGCTGAAAGTCCAAACACTGAAGAGCAAATCCATCGATGCACAGCCCTACAAGTCCCAAACCAAGCAATACTGTGGTGAGGAACAAACTTCACCAATTGACGAAAGTGAAGGAAAATAAACTTTGAGAGAAACCAGGCTCAGTTGGGCACAACCATTTCTCCTCTGGCCAAACTTCTTGTGCAGAGCTGCAGTCTAGGCGCCGGAGACTGGAGAACATTGGATATCCATCATAGAGAAGCTGCAGGTGTATGTAGGTGGCCCACAGGATCAATGTAGAGACTCGTCTGTCACTGGGGTCTTTCAGGAATCAGTCTCATGCTCTCTGCTTCTCTATGATCGCTGCAATGTCAGCTCAGGATACTGCCTGGTCCAGGATTATGGAGACCTTGGCATCATTTTTTCACAGATCTTGGATTACATCAATGGCACTGCATAATCTCTGGGCACCTCAGGATGAGTTTTTCTAGGTGGAAGTAGAGAATACAGAAAATAATTAGCGTAGTTAATGTTCATAGTGTATTAAAACGTGATGAAAAAATCGAAGTGCTATAAATGAAAATAGTAGTTCTGAACAGGGCCGTGCACAGGGGGGTGGCCTAGTCATTGGCTGAGGTGCCCCTCACAGGAGACACTTGCCCAACCCCAACGGGCCTGTTTTTGAATGTAATTGGGAGCCAGGCCAGTGTAAAGACCCGAGGACAGATGTGATGTGCTCAGATATATTGGTTCTGGACAGATACCTGGTTGCAGCGTTCTGGATGAGCTGCAACTGTCTGTCGTTTTTGGAGGGCCAGTGAGGAGTCCATTACAGTAATCCGCCCTGCTGCTGATAAAAGCATGAACAAGTTTCTCACTGGAAACAAAGCATCTAATTCTTGCAATGCTTTCGAGATGACAGTATTGTCACGGTCACAGACAAGGAAGACAATAATGGTTATCTATTAAGGGTTTTATTCAAAACAACGTTACTGTATCAGAGTGATGAAGCAGGAGAGTGCTGTAGATGGTAGCGACCTCATCAACAGTTCACAAGGTCAACATCTAAATGTGAGCGATCTCACGTACAGTTCGTTCTGGGAAACACCAGAGGGTGAGCAATCTCACACACAGTTCATCAGGTAAACATCATATCTTCAGGTAAACACCAGAATGTCTTAAGTCACTTCTCCTATTCAGTTGTTATCCATCCGTAGGCAAAATGAGGACATCCATGGGAGAAGAGGAGTGGAAGAAGGAGAGAAGATGTAGTGAACCATCCAACTGGCCGATGAATGAGGTGGGTATTTAAGGTGTCTGGTGATTGCGGGTGCAGGTAATTAGTATGCTGGTGATTGTTCATGGGTGCGGTGAGGGAGAGTGGTGATTGGAGCTGCAGGAACAAGCCGAGGGTGTGACAACTATGCTGATTTACCTTATTGCTTTAACATGACTATTGAAACTCAGATCTGAATCCAGAATCACACCAAGATTTTTGACCTTAGTTTTGTTGTTTAATCCAAGGTAGCCAAGGTACGCATTTTTCTAAATAAATAGACAAATAAATAAATAAATCATAATTCGTTCAACAAAATCATAATTATTTCATGGTTTGACCACCATCACGGCATTAGTGCCATGAAAAATCATTTTTTGTGTTATTTTTTTTCTGACCCCACTGGCACCACTGGCATCACAATCTCACCGCAATTTGTAACTTTTTGATTTAGTGACCAATTCGTAATGATTCGTACGATCTAATTCATACAATTTAGTACGATTTGATCATCACCCAGTGATGGTTGGGGTTAGGGGTGGGGTTGAGTGCCACACCTCCTTTTTAAAATTGTACGCATTTTCGTACATCTAAACTCGTACGAATTAGCCACTAAACAGACAAAACGTAAAATAGTTACGTTTCCTTGTAAAATCAGGCTGATATTTTTTTTGTTTTAAGCATGGTCACCTTAATTTAATCATGTTCAGGTGTTTGTAATGAAAAATAAGTAAAATTAGTTATAAGACATTCCCATCTTTAGATTGAACATAAAACAAATACATTTTTCAACAAAAAACTCAGTAATTGTGTTCATTCAGCTTAAAACAGTAGTTATATAAGCAAACATAGAAACAAACATGTAAAGCATATGAGTAGAGCTCTTCATCATTCTGTAATGCATTGTGCGTACGCTTACTATAAAGATAGGTCTTTAATAGAGTGTGTCTAAGCCTCGGACATTATTAGAAAGGCTATTCCAGAGTTTAGGAGGAATAACTAAACTATTGATCAAAAATCATTTTCGATACTTAAATAAGCAGTAATATAATGAACAATAAATAAAAAACTAAATTAAAACTAAACTGGCAACAGCTGCTGAAGAATGAACTGGGATCAAATGAAATAATCTGCTTGTTTTAGCTGTAGGTCTGTAGGAGGAGGATTGTGGGCAGGTTATGGAAACGCCAAGTATATTTATAAGCAAGGTCATTTTAGTAAACAATAACTAAAACTATTGGTAAAAAAAAAATTAAATTCAATATTTGAAATGAAATAAAACAAAATCAACAGTGAAAAACTAAATGAAACAAAACTATAATAACCTTTGCTCTTGAGTCTGTCTGCAGGCAAACGGGCCCTCTGTAATAAACCTCACACTGACACATCAGTTCTGGCCCCTGGGTGTTGAATTTCATGTGTTTTGTTGGATTGACTGAACCAGCGCCACCACAAAGCTTCAACGCGTGCTCTGCCCTCTCACTGCTTTCCTTCTTCTTTTCCTTTTCTTTTCTTTTTTTTCAGGAAAAAAGATTCTTGTTGGTTTGGCAGGAACTCAAAGAATGTCACATATGGAGACATGATGGAAAAGAAAAAGGATAATATACAGTTCAAACTTATTCTTAATTTACTTTCAGTAATTTTTGTACATTATTTTTAGTCTTTTACCATTATATTGCAGTTGCTTTTGCATGCTTATTGCATTTCCATCATAATTCTTAAATCAATGTGAAGACAAAATATTCTTTCAATCATTCGTTCATTTTCTTTCAGCTCAGTCTCTATTTCAGGGGTTACCAGAGCAGTATGAATCACCAGCTATTCGATATGTTTTACACAGCAAATGCCCTTCCAGCTGCAACCCAGTACTGAGAAACACCACACACTCTCATTCACACACACACTTTAAAAATAAAAAAAATATTAAAAACATTTAATTGTTTTTAAAAACAGGTTTTATGGGAGTGAAAAAGAAAAGAAAGACATAATAGTGCGATCTGTCAGAAATACAGTAGCACAGTGCTCATTCAGTAAAGGCTCAGCTAAACACATGTGTGTTCAGTCTTGATGTGAATGTGCCTAATGCTGGAGCACATCCGATCATTTCTGGAAGCTGATTCCAGCAGCAGGGGGCGCTGTTAGCAGCTGAAGGCTGATTCGCCCTGCTTTGGCTGAACTCTTGGAATTTCTAGTTTATTTGATCCTAATGATCTGAGTGATCTGATGGGTTTGTTTTCAGTGAGCATATCTGTAATGTATTGAGGTCCTAGACCATATAGTGGTTTATAGACCAGTAATTATTCTTTTAAATCTATTCTGAATGTAACTGGGAGCCAGCGTAAACACCTGAGGACAGGTGTGATGTGCTCAGATTTTCTGGTTTTGGTCAAAATCCTGGCAGAAGCATTCTGGGTGAGCTCCTGACTGTTTTTTGTGAGGTGAGGAGTCAGTGAGGAGTCCATTACAGTAATCCACCCTGCTGCTGATAAAAGCATGAACAAGTTTCTCTAAATCAGGGCTATTCAATTGGCGTCCCGCTGGCCGAACCTGGCCCCCGAGGCAATTTGCACCGGCCCTTCAATTAGTGTGATCAAGACATCAGAATTAAATTTAGTTCAGTCAAAAAACGGCCGCTATAGTTATGAAGTGAAGTGCGTCTGGTTAATACAGCACAAACTGCAGTTGATGACTGCGCAGAGCGTGAGTCACTTAGTGGTTATTACATTACTTTATTACAAATTCTTTAGAAGATTATGTATGTATGAACGCAGATGATAACAACAGTTCATTTAATTAATTATATAATCAGACAACCAAAATCTATAATTGTTATATCCTTATAATTGTTATGCATAACGTATGAATGTGTCTGAATGTAGAAGAAACCTACTTCAGCAATGCACTGCTTTTGTTGTGCTTTGAAATACAACATTTGAATATTTGTAAAAAATAAAAAGCCATGATGTTATGTAGTTTCAAAATACAATGTATTAACATTTTAATGTAGAAAAAGCCATCGTGGGTGTCTTAAGCAGCAAAAATACAACATCTGGGCTGTTTTATGCAGTTGTGTCATCACTCATTTTGCAAGTCATATCTCTCCAGCCCTTCATTTGGGATGCTTTTCATGAACCGTTCCTCCTCTTATAGTCCGGAGCTCCTTCCGTGGGATACGAGGCCGGTGCGCTCCACAGGTGTATTCACTTACGAGGTGGCCTCATTCCATTCCCACGGCCCTCGGCCCCGCCCTCTCACCACAAAAGCATCTAGCTCTTGCAATGTTTTTGAGCTGACAGTATATGCTGATTCACTAACTGCTTTGACATGACTATTGAAACTCATTTCTGACTCCAGAATCACACCAAGATTCTTGAACTTATTTTTTGTTGTTAACCCCTGGAGCGAAGGTACACACTTTTGTAAAAAAAAAAAAAATCCTAATTCTTTTGACAAGATCATAATTATATCAAAGTTTCCATCACTGAAAAAAAAAATTGCTTTTGGGTATTTTTCTGTCCCCACTGCAATATATTTACTGGTTTTAAGCATGAAGTCACATTAATTTAATCATGTTTAGGTATTAACATTGAAAAACAAGTAACAGAGTTATAAAACATTCAGCCCACAAAACTCTGCCCTCTTATAAAAAGAGCACAATCTCGTTTTGAATTTAAAGCGACGGTCACCAAAACACCACAATTAGGATCAAAGCCTGAAAGCATCACTTTTAGAGAGTTAAAAAACATTATTTGTGTGGAATTTTGAGCTGTAAATTCACAAACACACTGTGGAAAAATCAGAAACTTAGTTTACTTATTGTGAAAAGGGGCAGAATAGGTCCTCTTTAATAATGTTTAGGTATTTGCATTGAAAAACAAGTCAAAAACAGAGTTATAAAACATTTTTCTGGCATTCACTGCACGGCCTCCACAGTTGATGGTTGTTTTGTGTTGTGTGTGTGTTCTCTCTTTCTAGGTTTGGTGCCAGAGCTTGTGTTTGGGTCATCTGCTGGTCAGATCCAGAGAAATATTTGTCAGGATTTTCCTCTTTCAACAGAGTCTTATGATATTGAGAATGGGTGAAAGTCACTAGGCATTATTTAGTGGCTGTAGAATTTCAGTATCAGTGGAATCAAAATGAAAACATTCATTCATTTTCTTTTCGGCTTAGTCTCTTTATTAAAATGGGGTCGCCACAGCAGAATGAACCGCCAACTTATCCAGCATATGTTTTACACAGTGGATGCCCTTCCAGCTGCAACCCATCACTGAGAAACATCCATACACACCCATTCACACACACACACACACACACACACACACACACACACACACACACCACAGACAATTTTTTATCTTACCCAATTCCCCTATAGCGCATTTGTTTGGGCTTTGGGTGAAACCGGAGGACCCGGAGGAAACCCACACCAACATGGGGAGAACATGCAAACTCCACACAGAAACGCCAACTGAGCCAGCCAGAACTCGAACCAGCGACCTTCTTGCTGTGAGGCGACAGTGCTTCCCACTGCGTCACTTGCAGCCCCATAATGAAAACAGTCTATACTAAATATATATATATATATATATATATATATTAGGTGCTTAAAAATACTAAACTTCTGGGGACCACATTACAATAAGGTTGTATTAGTTAATGTTATTTAATGTATGTACTAACAATCAATGAACAATACATGTATTACTGTATGTATTCACCTTCATAATAATTGTGATACAGTTATTTATTGCTAGTTCATGTAAACTCACAGTACATTAACTAATGTTAACAGACATGATTTTGGATTTTAATAATGCAATAGTAAATGCTGAACTATAATGCAGAGAGTGGCCTGAAAAAGAGGAAATATCCAGTGAGCGGCAGTTCTGTGGGTGCAAATGCCTTGTTGATGCCAGAAGTCAGAGGAGAATGGCCAGACTGATAGAAAGGCAACAGTAACTCAAATAAGCACTCGCTACAACCGAGATCTGCAGAAGAGCATCTCTGAACACACAACACGTCCAACCTTGAGGCGGATGGGCTACAGCAGCAGAAGACCACACCGGGTGCCGCTCCTGTCAGCTAAGAACAGGAAACTGAGGCTACAATTCCCACAGGCTCACCAAAACTGGACAATAGAAGATTGGAGAAACATTGCCTGCTCTGATGAGTCTCCATTTCTGCTGCCACATTCGGATGGTCGGGTCAGAATTTGGCATCAACAGCATGAAAGCATGGACCCATCCTGCCTTGTATCAACGTTTCAGGCTGGTGGTGGTGGTGTAATGGTGTGGGGATATTTTCTTGACACACTTTGGGTCTATTAGTACCAATTAAGCATTGTCTTAACGCCACAGCCTACCTGAGTATTGTTGCTGACCATGTCCATCGCTTTATGACCACAGTTCTTCTAATGGCTACTTCCAGCAGGAAATGCACCATGTCATAAAGCGTGAATCATCTCAGACTGATTTCTTGAACATGACAATGAGTTCACTGTACTCAAATGGCCTCCACAGTCACCAGAGCTCAATCCAATAGACCACTTTTGGGATGTGGTGGAACGGGAGATTCACATCATGGATGTGCAGCCGACAAATCTGCAGCAGCTGTGTGATGCTATCATGTCAATATGGAGCAAAATCTCAGCAATATTTCCAGAATCTTGTTAAATCTATGCCACGGAGGATTAAGGCAGTTCTGAAGGCAAAAGAAGGTCAAACCCGGAACTAGTAAGGTGTACCTAATAAAGTGGCCGGTGAGTGTATTTTAAATGTTTTCTTTTTTTTATTATTATTCTTTTGAAATATATATTTTATTAAATATTCTTTTGGGAAAAGAAATTGTGTTATGATATTGAGAAAATCATAGTTAGGGCCCTATTATACACCCGGCGCAATGTGGCGCAAGGTGCGGCGCAATAGTCTTTTGGTAGTTTCAGCTTGGCGCAAGAGTGGTTTTGAGGCGTTACGCTACGCTGTTTAAATAGCAAATGCATTAGCGCTCATTTGTGCGCCCATAGGCGTTCTGGTCTAAAAAGGAAAGCGTTCTGAGGCGGACCGCTGGCGCGTTGCTATTTTGAGAAGCTATAATAGATTTTTCATTAGACCAAAACAAACCCGGTCTAAACTCCAGCGCAGAGTTGCACCTCACTTACACACTGCTTAATACACACAAGAGAGCAATAGGCAAATATCTTTACATATGAAAAAATTTAAATATTAAGGATATATATAGGATATAATAAGAATAGATATAGGATATAAATATAAAGGATTAAAATATTACAAAACATATTATTTTCTAGCCTACATAAATATCAAGAAAAGAAATTGTGTTATGATATTGAGAAAATCATAGGTCATGATCACTTATTAATATTATTTTCAGGCTGTAATCTAAAGTTAAATCCACAGCATATTTGTGTTTCTCTTCTCAACTTATGTTGCGTATTATTTACACATGAATCCACTGGAGGATGTGGACTGTAGCTTCAGCTGATAAAGAAAACAAATGTGTGTATACATGAATCCCGCAGCAGACGCCGTAGGGGTTTTATATATAATACACAATATCTCAGTCTCTCTTTGCTCTTTGGCCTTTCATTATTGCGCAGTCAAGCGTTCAATCCTACCGGGACGCCTCCAACCCGCTGAACTGACAAAACAGTGGACATATGTGTGTCAAGCACTCGACTTTTTCCACGTTTAACATTTGTGCTGTACTTGTGCCGTTGCTCCGGGTCTTATAGTGATTTTCAGACAAAAGAAATCCCGGTTATCAGTCACGTCTGGCGGATTTAAGGGCGGATCGATGCCTGCTGAAATCAATAGGCTTATTAAAGCCGCGTTTTAGTGAAGAGAAAAGCTGATTATCCTGACTCCAGAACTGTCCACTCTGATGAGCCTGACAGCGGGAGAGGTCACTGAGGTCACTAAGGGTCAAAAGGTCACGGCGAGCCCAAATCACACTTGAGTCATGTGGACATTTGGATGTGGACACAATGGTTGAATTGAAATAAGCTCTGTAAGCAGCTACTGTATGATGTTCAAAACATGTTTCATTTTCATTCATTCATTTTCCTTCAGCTTAGTGTCTATTTTAGAGGTCACCGCCGTGGAATGAACCACCGATTATTCCAGCATTAGTATTACACAGCGGATGCCTTTCCAGCTGCAGCCCAGTACTGGAAAACACCCATATTCACACACGTACTCATACTCTACAACCAATTTATTTTTTTAAATTCCCCTAAAGTGCACTGTTGGAGAAACCAGAGCACCCGGAGGAAACCAGAGTAATTAGATTAAAACACATTTACTGTCATCCTACGACCTGTGGGATCATTTACTGCTACATGTTTTAACCATGATATTGTAGTCTGAACATAAAGCAAACATGACAAACTATATATCAAGCCTAAAATGTCTAGTTTCCAGCTCTGCTGACTGAATTTTTGATCGATATTACTGAGCAATATTGATTTATTCCATGTTGCCAGATCTAGGGAGTTTAATAAGTTTTCTAGGGAGTGGAATAAACTAATAATGCTCAGTAATATCGATCAAAAATCAAGTCAGCAGAGCTGGAAACTAGACATTTAAAGCTTGATATATAGTTGATATATAGTTTACTGTACAGATTGTCAGGATTAGGTTAGGATTTAATTGCAAAAATGTGACGTAAACCTAAGCACCCAAGTTAGGGCCCTATTATACACCCGGCGCAGTGTGGCGCAAGGTGCGGCGCAATAGTCTTTTGCTAGTTTCAGCTTGGCGCAAGAGTGGTTTTGAGGCGTTACGCTACGCTGTTTAAATAGCAAATGCATTAGCGCTCATTTGTGCGCCCATAGGCGTTCTGGTCTAAAAAGGAAGGCGTTCTGAGGCGGACCGCTGGCGCGTTGCTATTTTGAGAAACTATAATAGATTTTTCATTAAACCAAAACAAACCCGGTCTAAACTCCAGCGCAGAGTTGCGCCTCGCTTACACACTGCTTAATACACACAAGAGAGCAATAGGCAAATATCTTTACATATGAAAAAATGTAAATATTAAGGATATATATAGGATATAATAAGAATAGATATAGAATATAAATATAAAGAATTAAAATATTACAAAACATATTATTTTCTAGCCTACATAAATATGAAAAACCACTGCTTTTATGTCTTCTTCATCTCGGGAGGCTTTTTTTAGTTCATTCATAACAAATTGCTTTTGTATAATGTTATTATTATTAGCAGAATTATTTATTATATCCATATTTATATTTGTTTTATTAAAAACAAGCTTAAATTTGTCCACCTGTCAGGTTTTAGACCATATGGAGCACAGCATGTGTTTTAGGATATAACTCAGGTTTTTGAGCACACTTCATTATTATTATTCATTTATTTGTTTGCTGGAAATTAGAACTGAATTTAGAAATAGTTTTGAAATGAATATTTGCGCTTAACAAACAAAAGTATTTATTTTTAGGCTAATTGATGTCTGTGCATAAAGGTTTCCATATCCAAGAGCGAAAGTGAAAGTAGATCCATTATCTCTCATTCTCACGCAGTAGATGCTCTGTTTAACTGTTTTCTGTTAATAAACTGTGAACTGTTTGCTTGTGAAATGCTCATTTTTTCCACTTAGACTTACTTTGCGTCCTGTAAATAGCGATTGCGCTCTTGGCGCGGCGCAGCTGACTCTTAAAGGGAATGGGAGATGAGACTCTAATTGGTTTATTCTCAAAACACACCTATAACTCATTAAGAAAATTAACTCAACCCTTTTAGACCATGCGCCTTGGCGCAAGGCAGATTTCCCGTCCTTAAATTAGCAAAAATGCGTTCTGACACGCCCTGAAAGTGTCCATGCCACGCTCTGGGCATGGACCGTCAAAATAGAGCCCTTAATGGGTTAAATTACCAAAAATTGGCAACATGGGTGATTCACTCAGCCTGCATCTCGAAAATCTATATAATATAGCAATTAAATAATAAAAAAATTACTTATAGAAATTAAACAAGAGGTGGCATGGTGGCTCAGTGGTTAGCACTGCCTCCTCACAGCAAGAAGTTCACTTGTTCGAGTCCCGGCTGGGTCAGTTGGCGTTTCTGTGTGGAGTTTGCATGTTCTCCCAGTGTTGGCATTCCTACATAAGAAACTGTGGTAAAATATGAATTCAGAGGTCTTTTCCAGTGATATCTAGTGTGTCATGATAAGTTTAGGATTTAATTGCAGAAATGTGACGTAAACTTGTCCTGGTGACAGGACGGTGATGGGTAAGGGGTTAACTGATGATCCGTGTCTCCAAACAATTCTTCTTTTATCACTTGTTTAAATTACATTTGGCAACACAACGTGGCTCCTCTCTGAACACTGTAACAGGTAAAAACGAAGCTTCTTCAAAGCCATCATGCATGTTAATGAAAATGCACCTCATACACAATAGAGCGCGCTGATTGGTTTGAACCAAGTTTTTCCTTATGAATTAATGCTGAAAACTTAAAGACGTCACTTTGTACCGACTGGTACTGTACAGACATTAAGTCTCTGCACCGGAATTTACACAATGATCGCATGGCCGTGACGCAGCTTCAAAATTTCTCTTGTTTAATTTCTATAAGTGATTTTTTTTTTTTTATTGCTATATTATATAGATTTACGAGATGCAGGCTGAGTGAATCACCCATGTTGCCAATTTTAGGTAATTTAACCCATTAAATGTCGCTTGGGTGCACATTTTTTGCAATTGAATCTTAATCTAATCATGACAATTTGTATATTAAACCATGTATCAACTATATCAAGCTTAAAATGTCTAGTTTCCAGCTCTGCTGACTTGATTTTTGATCGATATTACTGAGCAATATTAATTTATTCCACTCCCTAGAAAACTTATTAAACTCCCTAGATTTGGCAACATGGAATAAATCAATATTGCTCAGTAATATCGATCAAAAATTCAGTCAGCAGAGCTGGAAACTAGACATTTTAGGCTTGATATATAGTTTGTCATGTTTGCTTTATGTTCAGACTACAACATTATGGTTTAAATATGTAGCAGTAAATGATCCCACAGGTCGTAGGATGACAGTAAATGTGTTTTAATCTAATTACTCTTCCTACATAAGAAACTGTGGTAAAATATGAATTCAGAGGTCTTTTCCAATGATATCGAGTGTGTCATGATTAGGTTAGGATTTAATTGCAAAAATGTGACGTAAACTTAAGCGTCCTGGTGACAGGACGGTGATGGGTAAGGGTTTACCTGATGATCCGTGTCTCCAAACAATTCTTCTTTTATCACTTGTTTAAATTACATTTGGCAACACAACGTGGCTCCTCTCTGAACACTGTAACAGGTAAAAACGAAGCTTCTTCGAAGCCATCATGCATGTTAATGAAGATGCACCGCATACTCAATAGATCGCGCTGATTGGTTCGTACCAAGTTTTTCCTTATGAATTGGATGAAAACTTCGGCACTTTGTACCGACCATACAGACATCCAGTCTCTGTGCCAGAATTTACACAAGGATCTCATGGCCGTGACGCAGCTTCAACATTTATTTTCAAACCAGAAGAACCAATTTGCTTGATATAATGCAAAAACAACCATTTTTCAAATTTTTTGTGAAGTATATGTATCCTAATAGTGTTTTTAGCAGTGTGGGACACATATACGACTGTCAACATCTCAGAACATGTGTTTTGGTGTTTTGTTACCCTTTAAGTGAGGTTTATTCATAAACTAATTTCGAGAGGATCACGTGCTTATGATTTATCCGGGCCGGTCTCGTATTAGCTAATCTTCCAATCATATGAGCCCTAATCTACTATAAATAACCACAGTTTTCAGTCCATTTTATCTTGGTTTGGAAGAAACCCCCCTTCCTCCCCAATTCTCCTCCTTTACCAACAATCGGGCGGCACAGCGGCCCAGAGGTTAGCACTGTGCGCCCCACAGCAAGAACACTGCTGATTTGGTCACGCCAGGCCGGTAGGCGTTTCTGTGAGGAGTTTGTATATTCTCCCCGTGTCCGCTTGGGTTGTCCCCGGGTTTCCTCCCACCATCCAAAGATATACAACATGTATAACAATCAAGCACTTGTCTAACTCCTTTTCTCCACGTTCCCTTAGCTAACGCAGCCGGGGAGTTCTGAGATCCCCTCTCACTCTGCCAACGGAAGGAAGCCCCAGGCTCGAGGATCCCTTGAGCTCGGGGCTCTCTCCTGGGACAGCATGCCAAACAAGCTTTTGATAGATCATCAGCTAAGTGTGAACTCTTGAAATCTGTGCATCAAAAGCATTGAATGGAGGGCTGTTGTCCAGCTGACTTTAGCTTTAACCTGTTTCAACACAACTGCCAGAAAGTTTCTAGTACATGTAGTAAGGGCTTGATTAGCTGGTTCAGATGTGTTTGGTTAGGCCAGGGGTGTCCAAACTTTTTGGGCCGAGGGCCAGATGCAAAAAGACAAACGTTGTCGCGGGCCAAATTTTACATACATCACACAGACACGTATATATATACACTTGTAGTCAGAATTGTTAGCCCCCCTAAATTATTAGCCCCCGTTTATTTTTTCCCCAATTTCTGTTTAACGGAGAGAAGATTTTTTTTCACACATTTCTAAACATATTAGTTTTAGTAACTCATTTCTAATAACTGATTTATTTTATCTTTGCCATGATGACAGTAAATAATATTTGACTAGATATTTTTAAGACACTTCAATACAGCTTAAAGTGACATTTAAAGGCTTCACTAGGTTAATCAAGTTAACTAGTTAAGTTAAGGTAATTAGGCAAGTTATTTTATAACAATGGTTTGTTCTGAAGACTTAAAGGGCTAATAATTTTGACCTTAAAATGGTTCATAAAAAAATTTAAACCGCTTTTTATTCAAGCCGAAATAAAACAAAAGTCTTTCTCCAGAAGAAAAAATATTATCAGACATACTGTAAAAATGTCCTTGCTCTGTTAAACATCATTTGGGAAATATTTAAAAAAGAAGAAATAAATGAAAGAGGGGCTAATAATTCAGACTTCAACTGTGTGTAGATAGATAGATAGATAGATAGATAGATAGATAGATAGATAGATAGATAGATAGATAGATAGATAGATAGATAGATAGATAGATAGATAGATAGATAGATAGATAGATAGATAGATAGATAGATAGATAGATAGATAGATAGATAGATCATAACAAGAACTGCTGCTTAATTGAATGCATGACACCCGGTGGTTATTTATTGAATTACGTTCATTTTTGTATAGCGGGCCAGATTCTATTGATATTTATAAAAAGCCTCGCGGGCCGCCACAAAACTGATTGCGGGCCGCAGATGGCCCGCGGGCCGTAGTTTGGACACGCCTGGGTTAGGCTCTCTACGACTGAGTTTGGAGATCCCTGTTTTAACCCATATTTGTTATTCCATATTCGACCTAACACTGAGTTACAGCAACCCAGCATTAGTTTAAAATTTATTTTCATGCATTTTTTGGCAGCTTTTCAGCAACATTATCATGCAACACATCAACGATTTGTAAATATGCATTAAACGTTCATTTGAACAACAAATGAGGCTCTTAAAATGAGCTCTGTTACCATAACAAAGATGAACTCTAAAAATGACTGGGATGTTGTAACTAATCGTTGGCTCAAATATGGACAAAACCAACTTTGGGTTGTTTTAAAAACACTACCGTTAGATTTGTCCATATCTGACCCAGCATTTGGTTAACACAACCCAACATTTTTTTGCATGTTAAATCCTGGATGATTTTCATGATGGGGTCCGATTTTGAAGTAATGTCGTGTGCATGTAAAATGGGAAGATGAAAGGAAATTTATGAAAGCGACTCATGTAAACATGTTAGTCATAATATCATTCAGAATGAGGTCTGTAATTAGATTGCTAACGTTCGTGCACTGATTGCGAAACAGAGAGTCCCGTGATCCGGCTGAGAAATTCTACCCAATAAAATACGGATGTGAGTCAGTGAGAAATGCGAAAACCTTGGAATACACTTAATCACACTTTCTAAGCTCCGGTAGGTCTAGCCAAGAAAATGCATACTTTGTTCCAATTAAATGGCTGTTTTTCCTGCCAAAAATACATCTGTCAGCATTCATGCGTTGTAAATCCTGCATGAGTGTTGATATTGGGTCCCGCATGAGGCTGTTCGCTCTCTTTTCTGTTTCTCAGGACATTTTGTGCAACCTCTGCCAAACCCGCTTGACCTGAAATATGTATTTGCAGTAGCCCTTGAGATTTAGAGGTAATGTTTCAATAACTTCATCTTGTGTGTGTGTGAGTGAGTGTGCTCATTATTGTTTTAGTTCATCTTTAATCATTTCAATAGTTTTCATTTTATTTTTAATATTTAATAAACTACTTTCTCTTTATATCAATGTACTGTATGATCTACAGTTTGGGAATCTCTTGTTTTTATTATTAATTTGATTATATGTATTTAAAATTTGCTATGTATGTAAACAATGGCAGCTGTATGGGACGGGATCATTCGCATATCTAGCAGATATATAAGGTTTTCATAACATGCTGTTGAACCGGTTTAAAGTTAATTTGACGTTTGACATTCATTAGACATTCAATTTCATACCAATTGAATTCTTTGCTCCTGTTATAGTTTGAGCCAAAAAAAAAAAAACAGGTAATTAGGCCCTTTACGTTGCACAAGGCTTAATTTCTCAATTAAAAAAATAATTAACCATACGAATTAATTAAACAATTCAACCATATTAACTTATACAGTAAAACCAATACCAAAATGTTCAGAAAAACATCCTGCTCATTGCACAAGACTCTGTTTTTAGAATTAGCACTTTATTTATTTTATAATATTTAAAAAATATCTTTTAATGTAAAAATTGTCAAATTAGTCAATTAAACTCTGACACCATTTGAGATAAAATAATCAAATCAACTTTAAAATTGTGTGTCGCCCACAATTGAGGCAACTTTCTCCTCAAAGGGTGTTAGTTCAGCATCCCCTGTTCCACCGCCTGTTCGGTCCACACTTTGACGGTGCGCCGCTGTTCTCCTCTTAACCTGTACCTTTACATCAGACCATTTATTTTTTAATTCACTCACAGTGCGATGTTCAGACCCCACTGCGTTAACCGTGTCAGGTAAACTCTCTCACTCTATTTTTTTCTTTTTTTATTAATTCCGGAGGACAAACTTGCAAATAACACAGTTTTCCTCTGGTCTACCTCCGATAGGAGCACCTCCAATTCACATTCTGTGAAGTTTCTCTTCTTGCTTGCTTTTGCCATTGCTTTTTTGTTTGGTTTTGCCAAAGTAGAGTCATTTCTGTTGTAAGTGAGAATACGGTTACTCCACTTGTACACCACCAGAGGGAGCCATCACCGGAGTTCTAATCGGACTCTCAGGCTGTGTCCGAAACCGCGTACAACTCAGTAGGTACTGCATTTGAATTTAAACGTACTACTCAGCCGTTAGAAAAGTACTTTCTATACAGTATGAATGTAAAAGTATGAATGAAACTCGGACGTACTACATCCGCCATTTTGTCATGGTCACGCGACCTACCTGCGTAATTTGCGTCGCTTCACTCCCATTCATGAATTCGCTCGCGGGCCATCATGGGATAGCGCAGCGTGCATGAGATGCGCACTCCAGAATTTCGCCGGAAGTAGTAAGTCATCCGGGTACTTCTCGCATACTGATTTTCGAATTCTATGTATTCGGACATACTACTCGGCTCACATACTGATTTTGGCGTACTATATAGTATGGAAGTATGCGGTTTCGGACGCAGCATCAGACTCAAATTCCCATAAGCCCTTCTGCCTGTCACTGATTGCGGCACAGGTGTCTTGCATCATCTCAGTGCATTTAAATCACACTCTCACCCATACTCATTGCGAAGTCTTGATTTGCCCAGCAGTAAAGCTGCGGTCACACTGGGCTTTTCCTCCCATAGAGTTCCATTCATATGCATGTAAATGCGTCAGACCGGAAACGCAGGGTCATGCATCAAGTTTCGCAGGTTGTTGCGGTGCAAAGTTCAAGCTTGGCGAACTCTGACCTGTGAAATTGCATCACTTTACTGCGTGAGACCATTCGAGGATCAAAACATGAGATCTCTAGACAGAAATTTAAAACATGGAGCAATTACTTGCTTTTTAATGTCTAATCATCTTGTTTAATCCCGCCCCTTTTCGCAGCACCGCACGACAGAATATCGCATGCTCAAACTCTAATGTGACCGCAGCTTTAGAGTGAAGGAAGCGAATGATTTCTTGATTCAGACGTTCAGTTTGTCCATTAGACTGAGGATGATGCAAGACACCTGTGCCGCAATCATTGACAGGCAGAAGGGCTTATGGGAATTTGAGTTCGAGAATCCGATTAGAATTTCGGTGATGGCTCCCTCTGGTGGTGCACAAGAGGAGTAACCGCTGTTCTCACAACAACTACCATATTTTTACGTGGGAGGAGGCAGGGAGGGGTTTTTCGCTTGTGCTTGTTGCGCTCAATTTCACGTTAATTCGTATGTAAAAAGAGAATATGCGTGGATTGCATACATCTGATTTTTTTTACTGCGTACGCACATTTACAGCTTTGTCAGTGTGCAATGTTTTAGTATGAATTCAACACAAGTCTTATCACATGAGGCCCCTGGTGGTAGTTTGCTCCCTATCTTTTCTCATCTTTTCGTTTTGGTGTGTATGTGCTCCTAATCTGTCTGACATTCAAACAGATTTCTATCATTATCCGTGTGTTTTTGAGAGACTGGTTTGGGAGGTTATTCGGTGTGTGTCAACATCGTATCAGATCTCATTTCTTTCCCCAGCACTTTTCCAATTGTACTCGAGCATTTATTGGTACACCAGGAAATTGTATCTATTTTGTCATCATTTGGTGTCCTCCAGGCATGCAGGTATTTGGTTTGTGCTTTTCAGTCCCCTTGGACAGATTTTATTACCTTGGAGTTGGCCTAAAATTGGAAAGGCAGTGTTATTAAACATCCCGGAGGCCTTGTGGAAAACATTTCTCCTGCTGCTACACCAGAAATGCCTGTTTGTCAGAGAACGGCTGTTTCTGAGGCCTGGACTGCATGAGACTCTGTGTATTTATAAAGCTCTGCAATGCAAGGCCAACTTACTAAACTAATTATTGCATTTGGATAACAGAGTATCTCTTTAACCAGAAAAAAAAAAAACTGCTCAAATAATCAGCAGATGTGTCAACATAGTAGAGATAAGACAGAGGGCGATGGTCAATGTATGTAGAAGGGTTAGGGTAACGTGAGTTTATTCGCTCACACAGAACGAGGAATTTACTGAATTACAATTCAAGATTCAACACAAAAGATGATTTCACAACCTCAGAATGAGATTAAGAGACGGAATGAGATTGACAACAAGCAGAAGATGAAAAAAGAGATGAGAACTGAGACAGGACTGAGAGTAAGATTCAATTGAATTCATCTTTATTTCTATAGCGCTTTTACAATGTAGATTGTGTCAAAGCAACTGTGTCAGTCCAGTTTTCAGAGTTTAGTTCAGTTCAGTGTGGTTTAATTTTCACTGCTGAAAGTCCAAACACTGAAGAGCAAATCCATCAATGCGAAGCTCAACAAGTCCCAAACCAAGCAAGCCAGTGGCGACAGTGGCAATGAACTTTACCAATTGATGAAAGTGAAGGAAAAACCTTTAGAGAAACCAGGCTCAGTTGGGCACAACCCTTTCTCCTCTGGCCAAACCTCTTGTGCAGAGCTGCAGTCTAGGCGCTGGAGAACGCTGGATGTCCATCGTGGAGAAGCTGCAGGTGTGAGTAGGTCTGAGCCAGTGACGTTCTTGCTGTGAGGCAATGATGCTAACCATTGGGCCTCTGTGCTGCCCTGATAAGCGGAGGAGTAGGGGTGGAAGGGGAGATTCTTCAAGACGAAGATGGCTAAGGTAAGATACTCTGGTTATTTATAGTGACCTAGGAATCCTCTGATTGGTGGATCGTTCATTAGCTTACGAGGATCAGCTGCTTTCAATCATAAGTCATATCAATCAATCATAATCATATCAATCATGTGCTCCTCTCGAAATTAGTTTATAAATAAACTTCACTTAATTCAGTGGATGTTTTTATCCCGAACATAACAAGAGAGTAGTCAATTTGAGTGTATTGCTAAGTTTTTTTTTTATTCAAAGCATTTTCTGGCTGACTTGGAGAAGGCATTCAACCGAGTCCCTCATGGCATTCTGTGGAGAGTGCTCGGGGAGTATGGGGTCGGAGGCGCTCTGTTAAGGGCCGTCTCGTTCCTGGATGAACAGAATAAGAGTCTGTTTCGCATTGCCGGCATTAAGTCAGACTTGTTTCCAGTGCTTGTTGGACTCCCTTTGTCACCAATTCTATTCATAAGTTTTATGGACAGAATTTAATAATAATAATAATTCCTTACATTTATATAGCGCTTTTCTGGGCACTCAAAGCGCTTTACACAGTGGGGGGAATCTCCTCATCTACCACCAGTGTGCAGCATACACCTGGATGACGCGACGGCAGCCATTTTGCGCCAGACCACACACCAGCTGATTGGTGGAGAGGTGACAGTGATGAAGCCAATTGAATATGGGGATGGTTAGGAGGCCATGATGGACAAAGGCCAGTGGGCAGATTTGGCCAGGATGCCGGGGTTAAACCCCTACTCTTTTCGAAGGACATCCTGGGATTTTTAACGACCACAGAGAGTCGGGACCTCGGCGCAGCCGAATTTCAAGGCGCAGCCTTGGGCTGGAGACGGTCCGGTTCGGGGACCACAGGATTTCATCTCTGTTATTCGCAGACAATGTTGTTCTGTTGGCTTCATCAAACATGGACCTTCAGCATGCACTGGGGCAGTTTTCTGCCGAGTGTGACGCGGCTGGGATGAGAATCAGCACCTCCAAGTCCAAGGCCATGGTGCTGCACCGTAAAATGCTGGTTTGCCATCTCCAGGTTGGAGGAAAGTCCTTACCCCAGGTGGAGAAGTTTAAGTATCTTGAAGTTTTGTTCACGAGTGAGGGAAGGATGGAGCGTGAGATTGACAGGCGGATCTGTGCAGCGGCAGCAGTAATGCGGTCGATGTACCGGTCCGTTGTGCTGAAGAAGGAGCTGAGCCGAAAGGCAAAGCTTTCGATTTACCAACAATCTACGTTCCTACTCTCACCTATGGTCATGAGCTTTGGATCATGACCGAAAGGACAAGATCTCAGATACAAGCGGCCGAAATGAGTTTCTTTCGAAGGGTGGCAGGGTGCACTCTTATGGATAGGGTGAGGAGCTCTGTCACGCGGGAGGAGCTCGGTGTAGAGCCGCTGCTCCACATCGAGAGAAGTCAGCTGAGGGGGCTCGGCCATCTGTTTCGGATGCCTCCTGGATGCCGACCTAGGGAAGTGTTCCAGGCATGTCCCACAGGGAGGAGGGACTATGTCTCTTGGATGGCCTGGGAACACCTCGGGATACCCCTGGAGGAGCTGGAGGAAGTGTCTGGGGAGAGGGAAGTCTTTGGTTCTCTCCTAAGACCGCTGCCCCTGCGACTCGGCCCCAGAAAAACGGCCGAAAATGAATGAGTGAGTGAGTGAATGAATGAATGAATGAATGAATGTGTGAATGAATGAATGAATGTGTGAATGAATGAATGAATGTGTGAATGAATAAATGAATGAATGTGTGAATGAATGAATGAATGTGTGAATGAATGAATGAATGAATGAATGAATGAATGAATGAATGAATGAATGAATGAATGAATGAATGAATGAATGAATGAATGAATGAATGAATGAATTTTCTTAAAATATGTGTCAAAATAAGATTTGTCAACAAAAGTCATTCTGCTAGCTGAAACACAGAAAAAAGGTTATGGTCAAATTAAGACACAAAACACCCCAGAGTGGATGAAAACATGCCAAAAAGGTTGTAAGGGTTAAGACAACTGATTTTTTTAGGGCAGATTTTTATAGACATGTATTTTTAAACTACAGATTTTCTTTTTTACAAGCTACACTTTTGTTTATTTTTTTGTCCAGGTTTTTTCTTGACATGAGGTTTGCAGATTCCTCTTATTTTTCATTGCAAATGTATGTTTCTCTAATCCAGGGCCAATGTTTCTGTGTGCAGTAGGAAACACTGCGGCTCTGTCTGAGAGAAAGCGGGTGTTGAGCGACGGAAAGCTGAGATTGGACGAGCCACTGGGTCACGGCGAGTTTAAAACCGCGGCAGAGACACACGTGGGACGTTATGAAAGAGGTATTCATTAACCTGATGTTTACATGATGACCAACACTGCAGGAATCTGTCAACTCAACTCAGTTTGCTGGAGCTCAAACTCAGTGCTGTTTTGAGTCGTAAAAAAACATCAGTGGTTTGCAGCAGAATGAAACAACTGCTCTGAAATACTCAAAATTTTCCCCTATTTATGATTATTTTTTTACATAATTTTTATTCATAATTATAAATGCCATATGTTTAGTACAATTTTCATTATTATGTTAATGTTTTTAAGTTATTCGTTTGTTAGTTAGTAGTTAGTTGTTACCTTTTTATATGTATTATTCAGTTGAAGTCAGAATTATTAGCGCCCCTGAATTATTAGCCCTGTTTATTTTTTCCCCCAATTTCTGTTTAGTGGAGAGTAGATTTCTCCTTCAACACATTTCTAAACATAACAGTTTTAATAACTCATTTCTAATAACCAATTTATTTTATCTTTACCATGATGTCTGTAAATAATATTTGACTAGATATTTTTCAAGACACTTCTATACAGCTTAAAGTGACATTTAAAGGCTTCACTTGGTTCATTAGGTTAACTAGGCAGGTTAGGGTAATTAGGCAAGTTATTGTATAACGATGGTTTATTCTGTAGACTATCAGCAAAAAATACAGCTTAAAGGGGCTAATAATTTTGACCTTAAAATAGCTTTTAAAAAATTATAAGCTGCTTTTATTCTAGCCTATATTAAACAAATAAGATTTTTTTCAAGAAGAAAAAATATTTTCAGACATACTGTGAAAATTTCCTTGCTCTGTTCAACATAATTTAGCAAATATTTAAAAAATAAAATCAAAATCAAAGGGGGGCTAATCATTCTGACTTCAAATGTATAAATTATAATTTTTTTAGTAATTTAGCAGGCGTTTTTATCCAAAAAAAAAAAACTTACAACTGAGGATAAAGTAAGTATGTCAAATCACAAGCGTATATATATATATATATATATATATATATATATATATATATATATATATATATATATATATATATATATATATATATATATATATAATTAAAAGTATATATGTTTCTAAATTGGTCTACAACAGTTCTGTCTAGTTCTCTAATCTGATTGGCTTATAACCATGTGATATTCTCGTAATAACAGCACTCTTACAGCTTCTTCACTCTTGTGTATTACTCCGCCCTCATAGAGTAACAGCAGATCAATAAACTCACTCCAGTTTGACAAATATTGCAGCTGTTGGACAACATCATGTACTTTTGTGGTTTTTCAGGTAAGAATGTAATTGTTTAAATTGCAACTATAAAGTTTATTTATAAGGACAGCGCCTACTTTAAATATTTACAGTAGAATTTTGGACTTTCAGCAGGTCGGCGATCAGTATGCAGAACAAAGAGGTTAACAATTAATGTTCTCCCACAAGATGGCAACAGAGACCGCATAATAAGTCCTTAGGGGAGAAAAACTCGTTTCATTTTCGTATTTCAAACTGCACCTGATCAAATCATTATTAAACAGGTAATTGACATTCTAAGTCGATCTCTCTCTTTTGTATGCTGTAGTGCTGTATTTATACCACAATAATCTGCTAGTGTTTCCTTTGCTTTGGATTTTTCAAGGTTGATTATTGTGAAATCCCGATTGTAACAGAGAAATGCTGGGAAATTTCTGTAGACTGATGACATTTCATGCTGTTCAGCCTTGTAATCTTAAAATGTGAGCAAAATCAGCTGTTTTATCTTCACTTTAGACATTACGCTAGAGAATCATTTAAACTCTAGCTCTAAAGTGACGTTGGTGAATTGGTAATGGTGTCAGCTACAGATGTGAATGAACGGCGGAATAAAGTAGGTCCTCTAACAAAAGGGTTTTTGAGACTCACCGTGTTTGATTTTCTGTTTTATATAAATGATTATGCCCTTGAACCGTTGAATAAACGCAATATCACACTCGTAACAGTACGATGTGGCTGTATATCGTCACTCGTGGGACACTAAGGTAGAGGTCTGCATTCCTGTGGCTGTACCATGGGACCCAACCAGTTTTCTTGCAGCTCGGGAATAAATTTCCGAATATAGTGCGGGAGTGGTCGGTAACAGGTGTAATTTGTACGAGAGTGGGGGGTCTAAAAATATCGCTCCCGACTCCCGAGTAAGCGAGCACGCGTATGTATGTGTGTGAATGAGAGAGCGTGATGCTGTGTGTCGCTTGTTTGTTGCTGTCAGTGTGTGTGTGTATGTCAACATCTTCTATGTTCTATAGTTTATTTAATTTTTCATTGGTTATTGTTTATAGTTATAAATATTTAGATTTATTAATGTTATTATTATTTATAATCAGGGCCGGAGCAAGCTGTTGCTCTAGCCAAAGGAAGGTCACACCGCCCTTAACCCTAAACCGTAAAGTGGGTTGGGGGGTTGGGTGTTTTTTTTTGGGGGGGGGGGGTTGTAGGGGCGTGGGGGTGGTTGGGGGATTGGCTGAGCTGTCGCGGACACCGCCCTCTTTATTCTGCTGCCCTAGACTCCGATATAACTGAGGGTGCGGGTGGTGAGGATAGTTTCGGGGACGCCCCCCTTTCTATTCTGCCGCCCTAGGCGACCGCCTGTTTATAATAGATACTAAGGCGTTACAGTGGCGCAGTGGGTATTACGATTACCTAACAGCAAGAAGGTTCGAGCCTTGGCTGGGTCAGTTAGTGTTTCTGTGTGGAGTTTGCTTGTTCTCCCCATGTTGGCGTGGGTTTTCTCCGGGTGCTCCGGTTTCCCCCACAGTCCAAATACATGCGCTATAGGTGAATTGGGTAAACTAAAGTGTCCGTAGTGTATGTGTGTGAATGAGTGTGTATGGATGTTTCCCAATGATGGGTTGCATCTGGAAGGGCATAAGTTGGTGGTTAATTCCGCTGTGGCGACCCCGCACTAAGCCAAAAAAAAAAAAAAAGTATAATATTTATTATCAGTATTTGTTTGGAGTTATTTAAATTATATATATATATATATATATATACATATATATATATATATATATATTTTTTTTTTTTATTTTTTTTTTTATTAGTGATTATTTGTTTGAACTTTCAAGTTTGGATTGTCAGTAAATAATTCTCGGTCATTATATCAAATGGATTTGTGTCATAAGTGTGAAGTTTCAGGCCATAACCAGTCTAAACCAGACTTCAGTGACGTCTGTGAATCGCTAGAAGCTCTTGTAAATAAAGTAACCTTTCTTCTCGGCCACAGTGGAGTTTCAGTAACAAATATGATGCCCACAGGAAAAGATATTATTATGCTGACGACCTTTGAGTCTCTGTGTTTGATGAACAAGAAGGAGTTTGTGTGAATGATCAGAGCCGCTCTGCTTTGATCCATTAGCAGAAACTGTTGAGTCACTGACGGCCATTATGGCTCTTCATGCAGCTGACAAACCACTGGAAAGAAAGGAAAGCACTGTGTCAAGAGCATTAGTGAAATTCAGGAATTAAGGAACTGTAAAACACACACACACACACACACAAATACGTAAAAATATACATATTTATTTGATAAATGTTTGTCTTTACATATGCATTTATTTACAAATATATGCAAGTTGGCATCAAGGTGGCGCAGTGGGTAGCACAATCACCTCACAGCAATAAGGTCGTTGGTTCGAGCCTTGGCTGGGTCAGTTGGCATTTCTGTGTGGAGTTTGCATGTTCTCCCCGTGTTTGTGTGGGTTTCTTCAGGGGGCTCCGGTTTATCTCACAAGTCCAAAGACGTGGTATAGGTGAATTGGGTAAACTAAATTGTTCGTAGTGTGTGTTTGAATGAGTGTGTATGGGCGGTTCATTCAACCCCTGATGAATACAGGGACAAAGCCGAATAGAAAATGAAGGAATGACTGAATGAATATATGCAAGTATTTTGCGAAAATTGTTGATTATATATGTATTTTTATATCGGATTTCTATGATCGGTTTGTACATATTTATTTGAGATGTGTTTTTCTTTAAAAATGCATTTATTTACAAATATATGTGAGTTCATATTTGGATTTTAAATATATTAAATGTCAAAAAATACTACAAATATTTCAAAATATTGCAAATATGGTTGATCACAGTGATCAAAATATATGAATACACCCCTAACTAATCTCTCATTTAGATGAATATTTTCTGTAGGAAGCTTTTCAATATTATATTTGTGCATTTATATTAGATTAGTCAATACCGAACCCAAATCTGGAGCTAATCCAACAAACTAACTTATGATAACGGTCCAAAACTAGTACAATAAAATGTACATGTTAGGGGAAAATATTTAATGTAACAAATAAATGTATGAAAATTTTTTGAAATTTTGTAGTGTGCAAATTTTCCAATCTTTTGCATGAATTTAATTGTATTATCTTTCTATTTATAATGATGTTTGGTAATTAAAATATTAATTAAATATATGTATATCTGTTTAATAAATCTGTTTTGTTCAAATGCATCTATTTATGACCTATACTCGCTGAGAAATAATAAAAATATACAATTTCAAAATAGGGTGTACTCAGTTATGCTGAGCACTGTATTATTAGATTTCTATCATCTTTTCCATGAGTCTAATAGGAAGCAGTATAGCTGTGTTTTGTAAGCGTTGGCCTGTTCAATCCCGCAGAGACAAATGGGAAGAACAAGCGTCTGTGCAAATATTTAGCAGGTTCCTCTCCAGCGCCTTCAGCTCCAAGTAACAGACCGATCCTAAAAGCACACAGTGGTCGTCATAAAGCTGCACATTCACTGGAAATGCCGTGTTGGTGAGAATTTCTCCTCACTGGGTCAGTGGCTTCATCCGTCCTCATTCACTGTTTAATGTGCTAATAAGTACTTTTCTAAAAATACCCTCCCGCTGACAGAACCAGTGATTCATGCATGTTTAATCTCTGCATCTGAACTGCTGGCTCACAGGTCTGTTCTGATGCAAAAATAAATAAAATAAAAAAATAAAAAAAACATTGCTTAATGTAGATCATTTATATTTATATCTGCATACGACTGAATTCGGAATTGCAGGTACATTTCACGCATTTTACCTTAATTTTAGCTAAAACTAGAATCACATAGCCTACAGTAAATCTAAAATTTACAGAGAAATTAAACAATTATTAAAGGAAAATAATGCAAAATGCTTGAGTGTTGACAAAAACAGGTTTGACAGTAAAAATAACAAAATTGACAACAACAGAGTTGACAATTACAGAGTTCAACAGAGTTGACAGTAAGAGAGTTTAACTGAGTTGACAGTAACAGGGTTGACTATAACAGAGTTCAACAGAGTTGACAATAAGAGAGTTTAACTGAGTTGACAGTAACAGAGTTGACAGTAACAGAGTTGACAACAGCAGAGTTTAACTGAGTTGACAGTAACAGAGTTGACTATAACAGAGTTGACAACAACAGAGTTTAAATGAGTTGACAGTAACAGAGTTGACAGTAACAGAGTTGACAGTAACAAGGTTAACGATAACAGTTGACGGTTGTTGACAATAACAGGCTTGACAGTAAAAATAACAAAATTGACAACAACAGAGTTGACAGTAACAGAGTTTAACTGAGTTAGCAGTAACAGAGTTAGCAGTAACATAGTCGACTATAACAGAGTTGACAGTATTAGAGATGAGAGTAACAGAGTTGACAGTAACAGAGCTGACGGTAACAGAGTGGACAGTATTAGAGTTGACTGTAACTGAGTTGACAGTAACAGAGTTGAACAGTTGACTGCAACAGAGTTGAATAGAGTTGACAGTAGCAGAGTTTACAGTATTAGAGTTGGTTGTAACAGAGTTGACAGTAACATAGTTGAACAGTTGACTGTAACAGAGTTGACAGTATTAGAGTTGACTGCAACAGAGTTCGCAGTAACAGGGTTAACAATAACAGTTGAACAGAGTTGACAGTAACAGAGTTGACAGTATTAGAGTTGACTGTAACAGAGTTGAACAGAGTTGACTGTAACAGAGTAGACAGTAACAGAGTTGGCAGTAACAGAGTTGACTGTTAAAGAGTTGAACAGAGTTGACTGTAACAGAGTTGACCGTAACAGAGTAGACAGTAACAGAGTTGGCAGTAACAGAGTTGACTGTAACAGAGTTGAACAGAGTTGACTGTAACAGAGTAGACAGTAACAGAGTTGGCAGTAACAGAGTTGACTGTAACAGAGTTGAACAGAGTTGACTGTAACAGAGTTGGCAGTAACAGAGTTGACTGTAACAGAGTTGAACAGAGTTGACTGTAACAGAGTTGACTGTAACAGAGTAGACAGTAACAGAGTTGGCAGTAACAGAGTTGACTGTTAAAGAGTTGAACAGAGTTGACTGTAACAGAGTTGAACAGAGTTGACCGTAACAGAGTTGACTGTAACAGAGTAGACAGTAACAGAGTTGGCAGTAACAGAGTTGACTGTAACAGAGTTGAACAGAGTTGACTGTAACAGAGTAGACAGTAACAGAGTTGGCAGTAACAGAGTTGACTGTAACAGAGTTGGCAGTAACAGAGTTGACTGTAACAGAGTTGAACAGAGTTGACTGTAACAGAGTTGACTGTAACAGAGTAGACAGTAACAGAGTTGGCAGTAACAGAGTTGACTGTTAAAGAGTTGAACAGAGTTGACTGTAACAGAGTTGAACAGAGTTGACTGTAACAGAGTAGACAGTAACAGAGTTGGCAGTAACAGAGTTGACTGTAACAGAGTTGAACAGAGTTGACTGTAACAGAGTAGACAGTAACAGAGTTGAACAGAGTTGACTGTAACAGAGTTGGCAGTAACAGAGTTGACTGTAACAGAGTTGAACAGAGTTGACTGTAACAGAGTTGACTGTAACAGAGTAGACAGTAACAGAGTTGGCAGTAACAGAGTTGACTGTTAAAGAGTTGAACAGAGTTGACTGTAACAGAGTTGAACAGAGTTGACTGTAACAGAGTAGACAGTAACAGAGTTGGCAGTAACAGAGTTGACTGTTAAAGAGTTAAAAAGAGTTGACTGTAACAGAGTTGAACAGAGTTGACTGTAACAGAGTTGACCGTAACAGAGTAGACAGTAACAGAGTTGGCAGTAACAGAGTTGACTGTAACAGAGTTGGCAGTAACAGAGTTGACTGTAACAGAGTTGAACAGAGTTGACTGTAACAGAGTTGAACAGAGTTGACTGTAACAGAGTTGACCGTAACAGAGTAGACAGTAACAGAGTTGGCAGTAACAGAGTTGACTGTAACAGAGTTGGCAGTAACAGAGTTGACTGTAACAGAGTTGAACAGAGTTGACTGTAACAGAGTAGACAGTAACAGAGTTGGCAGTAACAGAGTTGAACAGAGTTGACTGTAACAGAGTTGACTGTAACAGAGTAGACAGTAACAGAGTTGGCAGTAACAGAGTTGACTGTTAAAGAGTTGAACAGAGTTGACTGTAACAGAATTGAACAGAGTTGACTGTAACAGAGTAGACAGTAACAGAGTTGGCAGTAACAGAGTTGACTGTAACAGAGTTGAACAGAGTTGACTGTAACAGAGTTGACTGTAACAGAGTAGACAGTAACAGAGTTGGCAGTAACAGAGTTGACTGTTAAAGAGTTGAACAGAGTTGACTGTAACAGAGTTGAACAGAGTTGACTGTAACAGAGTTGACCGTAACAGAGTAGACAGTAACAGAGTTGGCAGTAACAGAGTTGACTGTAACAGAGTTGGCAGTAACAGAGTTGACTGTAACAGAGTTGAACAGAGTTGACTGTAACAGAGTTGAACAGAGTTGACTGTAACAGAGTTGACCGTAACAGAGTAGACAGTAACAGAGTTGGCAGTAACAGAGTTGACTGTAACAGAGTTGGCAGTAACAGAGTTGACTGTAACAGAGTTGAACAGAGTTGACTGTAACAGAGTAGACAGTAACAGAGTTGGCAGTAACAGAGTTGAACAGAGTTGACTGTAACAGAGTTGACTGTAACAGAGTAGACAGTAACAGAGTTGGCAGTAGCAGAGTTGACTGTTAAAGAGTTGAACAGAGTTGACTGTAACAGAATTGAACAGAGTTGACTGTAACAGAGTAGACAGTAACAGAGTTGGCAGTAACAGAGTTGACTGTAACAGAGTTGAACAGAGTTGACTGTAACAGAGTTGAACAGAGTTGACTGTAACAGAGTTGGCAGTAACAGAGTTGACTGTTAAAGAGTTGAACAGAGTTGACTGTAACAGAGTTGAACAGAGTTGACTGTAACAGAGTTGAACAGAGTTGACTGTAACAGAGTTGACTGTAACAGAGTTGAACAGAGTTGACTGTAACAGAGTTGACTGTAACAGAGTTGACTGTAACAGAGTAGACAGTAACAGAGTTGGCAGTAACAGAGTTGACTGTAAAAGAGTTGACTGTAAAAGATTTGAACAGAGTTGACTGTAAAAGAGTTGAACAGAGTTGACTGTAACAGAGTTGGCAGTAACAGAGTTGACTGTAAAAGAGTTGAACAGAGTTGACTTTAACAGAGTTGACTGTAACAGAGTTGACTGTAACAGAGTAGACAGTAACAGAGTAGACAGTAACAGAGTTGGCAGTAACAGAGTTGACTGTAACAAAGTTGACTGTAAAAGATTTGAACAGAGTTGACTGTAACAGAGTTGAACAGAGTTGACTGTAACAGAGTTGGCAGTAACAGGGTTAACAATAACAGAGTTGAACAGAGTTGACAGTAAAAGAGTTGACAGTAACAGTAGACAGTAACAGTTGATGGTAACAGAATTGTCGGTAACACTTGACAATAACAGAGCTGAAGGTAACAGAGTTGATGGTAACAGAGTTGACGGTAACAGAGCTAATAGTAACAGAGTTGACGGTAACAGAGCTGACAGTAACAAAGTTGACGGTAACAGTTAACAGTAACAGTGTTGACGGTAAAAGAGCTGACGGTAACAGAGCTGACGGTAACAGAGTTGACGGTAACAGAGTTGACAGTAACAGAGTTGACGGTAACAGAGCTGACGGTAACAGAGTTGACAGTAACAGAGTTGACGGTAACAGAGCTGACAGTAACAAAGTTGACGGTAACAGTTAACAGTAACAGTGTTGACGGTAAAAGAGCTGACGGTAACAGAGCTGACGGTAACAGAGTTGACGGTAACAGAGTTGACGGTAACAGAGTTGACGGTAACAGAGTTGACAGTAACAGAGTTGACGGTAACAGAGCTGACGGTAACAGAGTTGACAGTAACAGAGTTGACGGTAACAGAGCTGACAGTAACAAAGTTGACGGTAACAGTTAACAGTAACAGTGTTGACGGTAAAAGAGCTGACGGTAACAGAGCTGACGGTAACAGAGTTGACGGTAACAGAGTTGACGGTAACAGAGTTGACGGTAACAGAGCTGACGGTAACAGAGCTGACGGTAACAGAGCTGACGGTAACAGAGTTGACAGTAACAGAGTTGACGATAACAGAGCTGACGGTAACAGTTGAAGATAACAGAGTTGATGGTAACAGTTGATGGTAACAGTTGACGATAACAGAATTTACAGTTACAAAGTTATCAAGTAGCAGATTAGACACTTTTTACTATTTTGTGCATTATCTAACGATGCTAACCTCAAACGAGACAAGGCATGTCTAAAATAAAATTGTATGTATTTTCATCATGTTATTTGGACGTCACATTTGTTGATTATCATTCCAGTTTAAGGAAAATGAATAGAAAATGTTTGTGTACCTTAAGTGTCTGAAAACATTGCATTAATTTTGCGATAAAGCATGTTAAAGTGATATTTCAGTTCACCCAATAATTAAAACACACTCACTATTTACTCTCCATCAACTGGTTCCAAACCTTTAAGACTTTCTTTATTCAGTTAAACACAAGAGAAGATGGAAGCTGAAAACCTGTATTCTTTTGTGTTCAACAGAATAAATAAACTCAAACAGTTTTGGAACAAATTAGTAAATGACAGAAATTTCAGTTTTGTATGAACTACCCCTTTAATGTTGCTAAAAATGTGGGAATATCCGTCCTGTGTGAACATTAGTAAAACTCAATAAAGAGCCGCAGGCTGACTTCAACTTTGACCCACTTCTGAAGGATTTCACTGGGTTTGTTCTGGTTTACTCAGACTTTTAATCGAAGTTCAACTGAAGTGATCTTTAAGAGACAGTTTACCCAAAACTTTCAATATTATTTTATGAACTTTCATGAATGTCTTTCTTGTGTTGAACACAAAACAAGATATTCTGAAGAATGTATAGATACAAGCAGCCGATGACATCTATAGTAGACCAAACAGAAGTCAATGGCAGTCATTTCCCCACAACATTCAGCATTCAATATCTTTATCTGTATTTAAAAATAATAACAGGTTGGAAGGGTGATTAAATGGTGACAGAGTTTTTCTTTTAGGGTGAACTGTCCCTTTAAAACTCATATTTAATTCAGTTTATCTTGAGTTTGACAATAAATCTAAAATATATTCATGAAAATGTTGGGAATCGAACTGGTATTGAAAGGAATTTTCCTAAAATCATCACCAGTATTTGTCATGCAGGCCTGATATTGATTTTAAACTCAGATCAACATTGCCCCCTAGTGCACGACTCTGGTCATTATTAGTAAACAGAAAGCTGACTGTGCAAATCTCGCATTTCAATGAATTTATTGTATTGTCAGATTTGGTTGTTGAATCACAGTCAGTCACGTCTTTAAATTATTCACATTTTGCACATAGACATTAATGTTATTTTTTTAGGTTATTTGTGTATTTATGTACTTTGTATAATTTCTGTTTATCATTAAATATTTGTCCACCTGTAAATATGTTTTGATTTATGAATAATTATCTGTTTGTAAATAGTTATTTGAGAGCGTAATATTATTTGTATTGAAAGTAGTAAACAAATTATTTATAAATGTTTATGTATAAATGTCTATTTACAAATATTTGTTTATATATATATATATATATATATATATATATATATATATATATACATACATATACATATACATATATATATATATTCTTGAAATTTTTTTTCGCCAAATATTTATTTATTTATATGTTTGTAAATAATTATTTGAGATCATTTGAAATGGAAAACATATATAATAATAATTTAAAAATATATATTAAAAATATTTTATAAATGGCAACCTACAAATATTTAGCCCATTTGTTTTTTAAATATTTGTTTATTTATCTATTTGTTAATATATTTGAGATAGTTTAGTGTTGAAAAATATTTGTCTTGAATATAATATAATTATGCATGTATGTTTATCTATAAATTTACATTTCTTTACAGATATATTTTAATTATCTGTTTCTCAATATATTTGAGATAGCTTTAGAGAGTAAAAGTATTTATCTTGAAAATAATTTTTTTTTAAAGAAGTTTATCTATATACATTTAGCTTATCTTTTCCTATAAAATATTTGCTAAATCATCGGTGTGTTAATAATTATTTGAGATAATTTGAATTGGAAAACAAACATAATATAATATAATATAATATAATATAATATAATATAATATAATATAATATAATATAATATAATATAATATAATAATGCATATATGTTTATATAAATATGCATTTATTTACAAATATTTGTTTACATGTATAATTGAAATATTCTCTGTAGACTGGTCTGTTTTGTTTAGTTGCAATTTTTTTTCCCAAGTGATGTATAACAGAGCAAAGTAATGTTTCAAAGCATTTTTATCTCTCTATATATATGGAAAATAATAAAAAATCTAAAATCGCTCTGGTTAATATTATTATAGATTTTTCTCTCGATTGTCTACAGTAGGGGTGACCAGGATCTACCTTCCTGCATATTTCAGTTGCAACCCATATCAAACACACCTGCCTGTAATTATCAAGTGCTGTTCAGGTCCTAGTTAATTGGTTCAGGTGTGTTTGATCAGGGTTGGAGCTGAGCTCTGTAGGAAGGTAGATCTAAGATCTAAGAGGAACAGGGTTGAGCAGCCCTGGTCTACAGAACAAATCACTGTGATCCAATGACTTGCAATTGACCCAATAAGTAAGCTAAACCTTTCAATTCAACACTTTCTAGCAAAATAACTAGTAAAATATTAAATTCAGTCATCATAGCAAAAACAAAAGAAATGGAAAAAGAAATGTAAAAAATGATGTTAAATGATATTCATTAAACAGCACTTGAAAAAGATTTGAAAAAGAATTAGAACATAGTTTTTGCATAATTATAATAGATTATTAATTTATTGCAGTATAATCTTCTTCTACACTGCTGCAAAAGCGCCCCCTGGCGGAGACACGAGGAGTTCTCAGCAGAACACGGTGATATTGCAGTTTGATATTGTTAGTGATATTGCAAACTGGTGTTGTCATACAAGATTAAGCACAAATATATTAAAGGTTTTTGTTATGTATGGACATACAGCATTCATTTTACTCATGCAGCTTCAGATATTTAATAAAAGTCCTAAATTTGACTATAAATGTAAACATCATCATGACCACAATGTGGAGCTGTCGAGCAGCTAAAATACTATCAAATGTTTTCCTGAACATAGAAAACAGACAAATCTTGTGATTGTATATTATTAAATGACTAGAATTTGAATAAAAAAAAACTAATTAATATGAAACAATCTTTCCAACTTATCCAGCATATGTTTTATGCGGCGGATGCTTCTATGCACTTAGCATAGAATTAGAAGTTGCATGCCCTTTATTGGTGCTGCGATTCGAGTTAATCCACAGCACACACGCGCATTGCTTGAAACATTCTTTTATTGTAAACTGAGTTATTTATTTTGCTGTAAAAAAATACAATAAAAGGGAATTGTAATTGCATTTTCAATAGGAAACTGATTTCTAGTGATGATTATAATATTTAAAAATTTCAAATATTATTGAAGAGAGACAGCTGGAGAGCCCTATATTTTTGGTCAAAGAGCCACATGTGGCTCTCGGGCCAGGCACGTGCACACATAGGGCTCAACCTGTGCAGTGCACATGCCCTTTGTAGTCTTGGATAGAAAGTGCCCTTCCAAAATGATCAAAAGTGCCCCTGCGACGCGACACACCCTCCGTCCCGCTCTTCAGTAGGCGTGCGACAACACCGCTCAAGACTACGCGCGCGACAACACAGCTGATCAGAATGCGCGCGAAAACACCGCTGCTATTCAAAATTTCCCTTTGAATAGCAGCTGATGATATTTTTTATTTATTTTATTTTTTACTATAAAAAGGACAGTAACTGTTACACAGCAGGGAAAACAAGTATTAAACACGTCACCATTTTACTCTGAAAACATATTTCTAAAGGTGCCCTAACAGCCAAAGAAATCCATATATACGCAATGAAAACAAAACTAAATAGTTTACAAATGAAGTTGTTTAATAAATAGATTCAGGGAAAAGTATTGAACACATGAAGAAAGGGAGGTGTAGTTTGGCAGTGAAAGACCAGACAGCAGTAGTTCTTCAGCAACCCTCTGCCCTTCCTCAGTGTTAATGAACATCAGCTGCTTCAATCCAACATCTACATGAGCAGGAGGATGAAGATGAAACCAGGGTGGACATTTCAGCACGACAATGATCCAAAACACAGCCAAGGAGACTCTCAGATGCTTTTAGAGAAAGAAAATCGGCTGTAGAATGGCCCAGCCAATCACCTGACCCGAATCCAATAGAAAATACAGAATAAAGCTCAGATTTGATAGACGAGACCCACAGAAGCATCAAGATTTTGACACTCTGTTGAAGTCTTTGAGAATCTCACACCTGAGCAATGCATGTGACTTCATTCTCCATATGAGAGGCGTCTTTAAGCTGCCGTCACCAAAGCAATCTTTTATATAAAGTATTAAACACATTTCAGTAGTTCAGTGCTTTCTCCTGTCATTTCATTGCTTTTTAAACAGAACTAATTTTCAAATTTATGTTTTGTTTTATTTTTATGTTTGTATTGTTTGGGTTTTTAACCAAAATCTGCTTCAACTCCATGTCAGCAGCTCCTTTAGAAATATTATTCACCAGGAAAAACATGACAATGAGTTCAATACTTATTTCCTCCACTGTATTTATGGTCTAACCAGTTAAAGCACATGACTTGGGCCCAATCCCAATTCTATTGTTGTACCTCTACCCCTTCCCCTTCCCCTTGGCCCTTAAAACCGAGTGTGAAGGGGAAGTGCCTCAAAATGTACCCCAAAGAAATGACAGCACTACAGCACCTGCACACGTCATCATATGTCATCGCGATCTCTTGCTTCATATGAGATCAGACGATGGCGACTGCTGGAGTTATTCCGGTGGTGTTATTTTTTAGTATTTATCTTTAGGAAATCACTTAAGGCAACGATATCATGTTATCATAATGATTTAATGTGGCAATAAGATCGTAACTATAGTGTGTGTTTACACCGTGGACATATTCATCTATGTAAACACACGAAAACAACCTAAACACTATAGCAGACGCTGTAAAAGCTCATTCTCAGCAACTAAACATTACTGACAGGGTATTCGAGTCATCGAGTGTCAGAATTTTGTGGGACTGCTGTACAGCAGTTATTATTATGGATTATAGATAATGAAATTTAGCGAAATTTGTTTTTATTTTAGCGTTTTTTTTTTTTTTTTTTTTTTTGTAACCCTTAAAGACCTAAAGGTATTTTGTGGGCACCTAAAGACCCTATATATATATTTTTTAAAGCAGTTTTATTGTTATTTTAGCAGTCAGCCTCAAGTGTCATATATTATTTTAAACAGGAGAGTGTGGTCCTGAAAAATCTCAGTTCAAAGGGGTATCTAGCCCTTCCCCTTAGCTCTACGCCTTTAAGCTAAAGAGAATTGAGACGCGGGGAAGGGCTAAGGGCTATTTTGCTACCAATTCACCACAAATTTGAATCATATCAAATGTTACCTCCTTTAAAACCTAGAGCCAAACTTGAAAGTCGAAACAGGGTAGAATTGGGATTCTGCCTTAGGCAAAAATACACTAATTTCAGGCCGTACTCCGCTAGGTACAGTTGCCTCGAACCGGGCCAAAGCACGCTTGTCCCCCCTCCCATCTCCCCCGACGGCCCGCGCTCACACCACAAACGGGCTTCGGTGCGCTTACGTCATCGCTGCTGCGCTGTTCAGTGAGAAGTGCTCTCTACCTCAGCAGCACAGTGGAGATTTCTCTAGTTATATCGTGTCAGTCATTTGATATGCCGTCAAATATTTCGCCAAACATTCCTTAGGGATGCGGGGACACGCAGTCAGATATTTCGCCGAACAGATCCACCACTTTTGGCGCTCATAAACAATCATAAAGCTCTCATGCTGCAGGAATGAGGAGGTCTGCTGAAGGCGCGCAGCTGTCGTGCAGTGAGGAGTTCTCATCTTTAATAAACTACGGCAGTTTGCGTTCACTGAACAGTAAGAATGATTAATAAATCCATATGAAACAGTCCCTTAAAAGTCACGTCTCGCTTTCAGTTTCGAGCTTTGGCGCGTTTTGCACTCACAAACAAGCGTACCCAAAGCCCAAGTGAACCGCGCTCAGGCACACCTCTTCCAACCGGGCTAGGGCCGGCCAAGTGAACAGGCTTGAGCCCGAATCAGCACACTCACACTTCTCAAACGATCCAGGAAACGGGCCTGGGCACGGTACGGATGGCATAGTGTGAGAAGGCCCTCAGAATAATTATCAGTGCAACACTGTAAATGCAAACAGGCTCTTTATTATTTCATTGAATGTGTACAATAATGTGCAGGTCTTAAAAGACAATGACTTTCAACACTGGACTTGCACTGACCTGACACACGCGACAATTGCAGAGAGCATTCCCATAATGCATCTGCCGACTCACAGTCCTGGATAAACATGCTGGAAGTTGCATGGCATTGTGTGTACATGAGTATGAACAAACTATCTGACCAGCTCTGATGCAGTGATGAGGAAAAAAAACAAGCAAACGTGCTCCATTCGCAAAGATCAGCTCAAAACACATCCCAGAAGCTTTTTGAACAGTCCTCAGATGGCGGCACGGCGGCTTAGTGGTTAGTCACCTCACAGCAAGAAGGTGGCTGGTATGAGTCCCAGCTGGACCAGTTGGCATTTCTATGTGGGGTTTGCATGTTCTCCACCGTGTTGGTGTGGGTTTCCTCTGGGTGCTCCAGTTTCCCCCACAGTCCAAACACATGCGCTATAGGGGAACTGATGAACTAAATTGGCCGCAGTGTATGAGTGTGAATGTGTGTATGGGTGTTTCTCAGTACTGGGTTGTGGCTGGAAGGGCTGCATATAAAATATGCTGGAATAGTTGACGGTTCATTCCACTGTGGCGACCCCTTATGAATTAGGGACTAAGCTGAAGGATGCACTCTGGTCACACGAGAAGCATTAAAGGGCCATGAAACCCCCTCGTTTCAGCAGGGTGTTTTCACACCTCTACTTTGGAAAAAGTCAGAAAAGTGGGCGTGTCCAGCTCTGTTTAGGGGGAGTGTCGGAGGAACTAAAGTGGGAGCGTGTGGGAGTGTCTATTTGGGCACGCGCGAGTTTCAGAGTCAAAATACATACAAACACACGGGAGAAAGGGATGGTGTTTACATGGACATCTGTGGTCGAATTATTTGCCAAATTATTAAATGGTGGACTTTAACTGCAGTTTGGCTCTTTCATTCAGGGAATTCAGTCATGTCCCTCGCGACAAATGAGATATTTGATTCGAGGAGCTGCTCTAAGCGTGTATTTTTCACGCAATGTTTGATACCGCACGGCGAATGAGAAAAAAAAAACTCTGCGTTTCCCGGAAACTTAGATACACTCGGCAGGTAGCGTAAGAAAGCCGCGTGTGTTATTCCGGTCATAAAAAAAAAAGTTTGGTTGTGGTGCTAACATGTTTACACTCAGTGCAATAGTTAAGTTCGATACGAACAATCTGAATAAACAAAGAGCACTGGTCGCTCACTTACCAAATCTGTAGAGACAGAACAATCACCAGCAACTAGAGCCGCGTCTTTATTAAGAGGAGACTACAAGCGAATCCGGATCTCAGCGTTTGCAGATGAGAACAGCTCTCAGGTAAACAATAATCCTCCTTAGACACGTAAGTTATTGTTGTCAAGCGTCGCGTACACTGTTAATCCACGTGACTCCAGCTGCGCTCTCACAGAGAGAAAATGAAAACAAAACTTAACGGCAGCAAACTATAAAAGCAACACTTCACACTTGTTTTGCCAACACAACGTGGCGTCTCTGTCGTCTAAACACTGTGACAATAATGAATATTAATGAAGTTGCACAATAGAGCGCGCTGATTGGTTTGAACCAAGCCTTACTCATGCATTAATGCAGCACACTGTAAGACGTAATAAGACACACTCTGGCACAGGCGTCCAGTCTGCACGCTGGAATACACGCTATTATCTCATGGCCGTGACGCAGCTTCAAAAATTCGTTTCAAACCGGAAGTACGAATTTGCTTGAAATAACGCAAAAACAACCAATTTACACTTTTTAGTGAAATATAGGTGTCCTAATAGTGTTTTTAGCTGTGTGGGACACATATACGACTGTCAACAGCTCAACACATGTGTTTTGGTGTTTCGTGACCCTTTAATGTGATGTCACACAGAGTACTGCACCTTTAAAAGCTAAACCTAAACCATGTTCAAAGTCAGCTGCTTCTGTGAGGAAGGAATTCAGCAGCTTTTCAAACCTCTGATCATTCAGTCTTCATCTCCTCCTCTTGCTTGGTCTTGCTGCTTTTTTTCGACTCTCGTCTTTTTATATCCACACGGCAGCAGATAATCAGGAACAGTCTGGATCGATGAGAGCTTAATTAGCTTGGTTCCGACGGCTTGTTTAGCTCCACCTTCACGCCTTTTTCACCAGCACCTTTTCAAAACCAAAAACAAACCATCAGGACTGCATCATGTCTCATTACATGTTCAAGTGGCTCAGGATGAACAGTGCCATTGAGGTGATTACCTGTAAGATACTTTTCTTTCGCTCTGGCCCGCTCATCAGCATCAAAATACCACACGGTAATGGCATATCTACACACACACACGTTTGTTTTTGTGAAAAGTGGGGACATTACATAGGTTTCCATTCATTTTATGCTGCACCAAATATATATTGTATTGCCCTCACCCCACCCCACCCCTAAACCCAACCATCACAGGAGACTGTGTGCAGCTTTACTCTCTGATTAAACTCATCCTGTGTTATTATATTATATATTGAGGACGACACCAATGTCCTTATATTTCACCTCCTTTTTGCAATACCTGTGTCATTCCCATGTCATTATACAGATTTGTGTCCTGATATGTCACAAAAACAAGTACACACACACACACACACGTGTGTGTGTGTCTGTAAATGTGTGTCTGCATTTGTGCAAATGTTTGTGTGTGTCTGTGTGTGTGTGTATATGTGCATGTGTCTGTCTGTTTGTGTGTCTGTGTGAGTGTCAGAGTGTGTGTGTGTGTGTGTGTGTGTGCGTGTGTGTCTATGTGTTTCTGCAGATGTGTGTGTGTGTGTGTGTGCATGTGTCTATGTAAGTGTGTGTGTGTGTGTGTGTGTGTGTGTGTGTGTGTGTGTGTGTGCAGGTGTCGTTTCTTTGTGTGTGTGTGTGTGTGTGTGTGTGTCTGTGTGTGTATCTGCATGTGTCTGTAAATGTGTGTCTGCATTTGTGCAAATGTTTGTGTGTGTCTGTGTGTGTGTGTGCTTATTTGTGTGTGTATCTGTGCATGTGTCTGTCTGTTTGTGTGTCTGTGTGAGTGTCAGAGCGTGTGTGTGTGTGTGTGTGTGCGTGTGCGTGCGCGTGCGCCTATGTGTTTCTGCATATGTGTGTGTGTGTGTGCGTGTGTGTGTGTGTGTGTGTGTGTCTGCATGTGTGTTAATCTGTGTGTGTATCTGCATTTATTTGTAATTGTGTGTCTGCATTTGTGCAAATGTTTGTGTGTGTCTGTGTGCGTGTGTGTATTTGTGCATGTGTCTGTCTGTTTGTGTGTCTATGTGAGTGTCAAGAGCATGTTTGTGTGTGTGTGTGTGTCTGCATGTGTGTTAATCTGTGTGTGTATCTGCATGTGTCTGTAAATGTGTGTCTGCGTGTGTGTGTGTGTGTCTGTCTGCGTGTATCTGCATGTGTCTGTAAATGTGTGTCTGCACTTGTGCAAATGTTTGTGTGCGTGTGTGTGCATGTGTCTGTGTTTCTGTGCGTGCATGCATGTGTCTATGTGTTTCTGCATATGTGTGTGTGTGTTTGTGTGTGTGCGCGGCTGTGCGTGTATGCGTGAGTGTGTGCGTGTGCGTTTATGTGTCTATGTGTTTCTGCATGTGTGTGTGTGTGTGTGTGCATGTGTGTGTTGGCCTGTGTGTGTGTTTGTGTGTGCACTTCAGAAATGGTGACCTTGTCGAATACGCAGGCTGGACCTCATGAGGGTTTCGTCTGTCAGACCAGAATAAAAGCAAACGGTCAAATTTGGGTTCGATGTCCGCAAACTGAGCTTTACCCTCGGGGAATATCCGCAGCATTCCCCCGTGCTCCTGCACACACAAGACAACCATTCAAACAACCATGCAAACATTCGCACACAACTTCAAGAAGTTCACTGACCTGAAACTTAAAATAGTTTAGAAAATAACCGACTGCTAACATGATTAACACACTTCTAACAACTCAACCCATTGCTAGCATGCTCTATCACACGTAGATATATACACTAGATATCACATACAGGCCCTGAGCATGTGTCAATAGCACCACCATATTTGTACAGGGCTCCCAGGACACAAGTCATTCATCTGCACTTGTCAAGACTAAAGCCAATGTGAAGATGCTGGACTAGGGGAGTTAGGACGATTCTTAGGGCTCATGCATTCAGGGGGCCCCCAGAGACATTTTCAAGGACCTTTCCAAACCCTTTACTTATTCACACACTCATTCACACTCATACACTATGGCCAATTTCACCCAATTCACCTATAGCGCATGTGTTTGGACTGTGGGAGAAACCGGAGCACCCGGAGGAAACCCACACCAACACGGGGAGAACATGCAAACTCCACACAGTAATGCCACCTGGCACAGCCGGGACTTGAACCAGTGACCATCTTGTTGTAAGGCCACAGTTCTAACCACTGAGCCACCGTGTTGCCAGCTAGTGTGTGCTGTGCAGGTAAACCTCACTCCTCTGACCTCTAACCGTACGTTCACACCGAAAGCGGCGAGAGCGTCCAAGGTCGCTCTGGCCGCCCTGGCGACAACGCTGTCTGCCTTCAGCTCCGGCGGCGAGAGCGTCAAAACTCGCTACATTGATCTCATATTTAGAGGAGCCGTTGCAGCATATCAGTTGCATTCCTGCATAAAACATGTTTCTAGCGTGAAAATGTTGCGCACTTCTTATCAAATTCATACAACAATGGAAGATCAAGTTGCGTGTGGTGTGGCTTTGCTCTATTTATCCAATATGTGTCCATATGTCTGAAATATCCTGAAGCAGCAGTACTGTTTTGTACTGTCACATCGCGTGAGATTCCCGCTTTTTTAAGATAAATTTATAAATAATTAATGAACATCAGTAACTCGCCAGTAACTTATTTAATGTATGTTCCTGTAGGAAATTTTTTTTAAATAATTGGAAATCCGGCGACCGCAATAATATAAAACCCTTGGGAACAACTGTGGTCGGAACCAAAGTTCACAGGTCAGTGTTCTCTGAACTGCTATCAAGCGATGGACGTCTTCATTCTGATTGCTTGCCGCCGAACCGCGTCATAGCTCATTACCATAAAGTTGACTTCATTTCAACTCTCCTCGACGCTCACGCCGGCGAAGACGCGCCGCGCTGCTCCTTGCTGCTCCTCGCTGCTTATCGCCGCTGGCTCTCATTGAAAATGAATGACTTCCGGCTACTTTGACGCTCTCGCCGCTTTCGGTGTGAACGTACGGTAATGCCTAGTTCAGACTGCGTGATTTTAGCCCCGATTTTGGCTCGCCGACAGGTTTTTAGAAATCGCTGACAAATGCCTGAAATCACAGGCAAATAGGTGCACGTGCACGTGAGTGACAATCACACAGTATGAACTATCAAAGACGCGATCTGAGAGAAACGCTAATGAGTCGCCGATGCCTGTGAGATATTTGCCGTGCTGAATATCTGGAGGTGTCGGCGATTCAAATCATGCCGATTCTCTCAGATCGCGTCTTTGATAGTTCATACTGTGTGATTGTCACTCACGTACACAAGCAGCGATTTGCCTGTGATTTCAGGCATTTGTTGGCGATTTCTCCAAAACCTGTCAGCGAGCCAAAATCGGGGCTAAAATCACGCAGTCTGAACTCGGCATAACGTGACTACTGACAATAAAGCGGAGTCAGCAGTGCGTGACTGGAGCTTTTCTTAGTGATAAAGATGAATTCCATTAGCACAAATAACAGAGGCACACAAACAATGAGAGGGCAGATCTGGAGGAGGTCAGGGTAGGAAACGGCAGCAGAGCGAGGCCTTCCTGAACCGGGATAAGAGGGAAAAAAAAGAGACCTCATGCTGGATAAAAAGACATGTATGAAACATCTCAGAGTGTGCAAGAATTAATTAACTTTTCACACGTACCACACACTCATACACACACATGTCATATAGAAATAGTTGAGGGCAAAATTATGAGCCCTCCTGTCAAATGCTTATTCTTTTTCAAATATTTCTCAAAGGATGTTTAACAGATTCAGGAAATTTTCCCAGTATGTCTGATGATATTTCTTTCTTCTAGAGAAAGTCTTATTTGTTTTATTTTGGCTAGAATAAAAGCAGTTTATTTGCAGTTTATTTGTATTATTTTAGTTTATTTATTTGTAGCAATATTTGTTTTGGATTGTCTCCTCAACAAACCACTGTTATACAATGACTTGCCTAATTACTCTATCTTTACCCTAATTAACCTAGTTAAGCCTTTAAATGTCACTTCAAGCTGAATACTAGTGTCTTGAAGAATATCTAGTCTAATACTATTTACTGTCATCATGACAAAGATAAAATAAATCAGTTATTAGAGATGAGTATAATGCAGATGTGTTAAAGAAATGTTCTCTCCCCTAAACAGAAATTGCAAAGAAAAAAAGAGAAAAGAATTTGACTTTAACAGGAGGGCGAATAGTTCATTTAATTGTACACAGAGAGCAAACACAGGCATAATAAAAAATGCACGTACAGTTGTGCATATGCAGGTTACAATGCATCTCAAAAGTCTTTAATAATGTGTAATCAGAGGTCATAAAAAGTGCAAGACAGTGTAAATGTGCAAAATGTTTTCATGATACACGGAGAACACTCACATACACTGCAAAAAATGTTTTTCTTACTTAGATTTTTTGCCTTGTTTTGAGTCCAAATATCTAAAAATTCTCAAATCAAGAAGAATTTTCTAGACAAGCAAAACATATTGTCTTGTTTTGAGAAATAATATGCTAATATTAAGTGAGTTTTTCCGTAAAACAAGCTAAATTATGTGCCAATGGGGTAAGCAAAATAATCTTATATCAAAAGAAAAAACAAGATTATTTTGTTTACCCAATTGGCAGATTATTTAGCTTGTTCAAGCAGAGACGACTGTTGAGGAACCAATATTCCTACTGTGCCAGAATGTGTCAGAGTAATAACAAAATCATTCGCGTCTTTGTATAGTATTACAGCCGCTATGTAACGATGCATGTGTCATCCGTATAGGGACAGGGCCAGAGTGGGACTCCTTATTAGCCCTGGAGTTTCAAGCCTCAGACCGGCCCACCTCAGTTCACGAATGACTATATTAAAATAAGGACATTTCCAATTCAGTTTCTAATTACACTATCACGTCTTTTTTTGAGAAAACAGCTGCGAACTTCAAATGTTCAACAACAATAACAGTATTATGTCTTAAAAAAAAAAAATATATATATATATATAAAAAACAAAAACAAAAAAACACTTCAGACAAGGATCAAACCCGGATCCTCAGCATCATATCCTAATGTGCTAACCACTGGACCACATCAACTGTGCATTGTGTGGTGGCTCGTCTGACTAATATCATCATTAACCTGCAGGCTGCATACTGATCACCAGGCTGCGAGAAAATAGATAAAAAGAGCAGAGCTGCGGTAAAATAATGAATAAGACTGTGGTCAAGTGGTCAAGTATAAAAAATAATGAATTTAAAAAGTGTGACTGCTGAGAGCAACAGATTCTGGAGCTAGGGACACCGGCCCTCGCGGCCAAAAAACGGACTGGCCCACCGGGAATTCTCCCGGTCCTCCCGATTAGCCAATTAATATTAACCACGCTTTAATTCGTCACGGTTAATCGTAAAGGCTTCTCAACACCGTGTTTCTGCACAGAACAAAACTGCAGCAACTGAACAAAGTGATGCCAACTGTGTGCTAATTAAAATTTCTAAACTTGTACACTAATAACCATGCACACTGGATTAACTTTGACTGAGGCTATAACTAAGGCAAGTTTGTTATTTCCAATGGAGGAATGCACTCATTTTCCAGCCGCACCTAGTTACGATGACGGGGAGCTTCTGTGACCGCGGGAAATTCAAACTGTTGAAGTTTAAGGAAGACGCAATAAAAAGTTCACAGGTTTGCAAAGCCACCTAAAGTTACAAACAATAGTGCCTATGAGAGCGATCATGTGATGAATGTTGATCCGCCAGTCGAGATCAATCGAGTGTTTTCGGAGAGAGTGCTGAAAGACTTGGTGGATTAGCTGTTTTTAATAGCCTGAATCTCAATATGTTGCATTCATTGTGTATCCAAAAATAGAGCAAGGGTGTTTCTTTGGTGGACGTGAAACAACAAACTGAGGATATGGTAATGCGTGCCTGTCAGTCAATTTTAGTGGGCGGGGGGACCGCACTCCTACGTCAAGTTGTGGTCGGTCTCAAAACCACTCCAATTGGTCCACCGTTTTTATGTTGTTAAATTGAAAAAAAAGGACTGGGTGTGTTTATATCAGCCCAATATGACGCTGCTTCTCACTCAGTGCTGTTTATGCAAATGAGGGAGAGATCCTCTCTATAAATATGGTACACTCTAAGCATTGAGTTTGTTTATAATTGACTCAACGTTCGGTGTCCACAACCCAGCATTTACCTTTATTTGCATTGCCTTTTGAGAGAAAATAAAAACGTTCTGATGTCATCAGCTTTTCCTCAAACATCTTTTTAATACTACAAAATCTTTTTAAGCATTAAAAAATGCTGGGTTTCACACAATTCATTCATGTTGTCTAAACCCAAATCCATTAAGTCAACAATGCTGTGTTCACACCAGACGAGGAACGCGCGGATAAATCGTCGCGTGAACATTTGAGTTTACTCGCTATATTCGCGCGTCAAACCCTGCTTCTTTCGCGCGTTAAATTCACTTCAGAACAGACGCGGATTCGCGTGATGGGCAGGGCTTCTGTCTGCCCGGTGACTCTAGCTTTGTTGCTAAATGGCTAACATGGATTTTATTAAGAAAATAACAGTGTTTATGTGTTTTATGAAGGCTGAAAAACAGTGTCGATATGTTTAGGGCTGTGTCTGAGTCCAATAGATTCTTTCAGAGGTGCATCCAGCTGAGCTCATAAACTCCTCCAGAAACTGAACTTGGATGACGGCTGGATGAGGCTTTCAGCGGTGCTCCTGACTGAGCCGAGCCCAGTTTGATGCACTGTTGTCGGTGTCGGCTGAAGGATTTACCTCGGGACACCAACAACAGTCAATATGTCACAATCACGCCCCCACAAGAGCAAGCTCATGATTGGTTAAAGCGGCACGAATGTCTGCTGAAGTTCAGATTTTTGAACTCGAGCGATTTGCGCAAAACGTTCAATTCGCGCTGCGTCATTCGCGCATATCGCGACATTCGTGCCGCGCAATTTGCGTCATTTGCGCGTACCGCGCCACAGGATGTCTAATTGCACGTTTAACAGTTAAATCACTCACGCTTGACGCTCCTACCGCGTCTGGTGTGAACACAGCATAACACTTTATGCGGATTGAACATAAAACATTCAAGTTGTCCCAATGAAATCTCAAGAATTGTGTTGTTACAGCTCGTTTTAAATTGTAAAAACATTTTAAAAGTTGTTTGTAAAAGCAAATAAATATTTTTTGAGAGTAGATTTTTAGAAAAAAAACTATAAAGTGTTAAAGTTAGATTTACCCAATAATAAAAAATCAACCCAATGTTGGGTTTGTCCATATTCGACTACAACCCAGCATTATTTACACATTCACAAATTACTTTTGCTGCTTGTTCAAACTACTTATTTAAAATGAGTTACGAACAATACTAATCTAACTTTGTTTCTGAATCCACTTAATTTGTAAAAAAATTACTAATTTAACTTAATAAATTTGTGTTGGGACAACATGAAGGAATTGTGTCGAACCCAGCATTTTTTACAGTGTAGATACTAGGCATGAAATAAAACTATAATGCAATCAGAGAGTAAAGAAACACATGAAGAATCTGTGAATGGTTTTACAGTATTAGTGCATTAATCACATGACTGATGGTCTCTGCCTCTGACTGAGTCTCGTGCTCCATTTTTATGACTCTCTAAGCTGTTTCAGTAACTCTCCTGCTGGTTTTCTCTGGAGATTACAATCTCAGAGGTTAATGGGATTAGACTGAAATGAAGCACGACCGGCACGTATGCAGAAGCCATTCATGACCGTCTCAGAAAACAGCATGCTTTAAAAATGCCAACAACATCTTTCAGTCAGAACTTCAGAACATTGAGCAAACATTGAGACTTTTTCAACTTTTTTTTTTTCAACATTTAAAATCTAGAGTGTGATCAAACTGGTATTTTATAAAACAATCAAGATGTTTGTTTGGTTTTCAAAATTAATTGTAAATAGGCGATGCGGTGGAGCAGCATGTAGTGCTGTCGCCTCACAGCAAGAAGGCCGCTGGTTCGAGCCTCGGCTGGGTCAGTTTGCATTTCTGTGTGGAGTTTGCAAGTTCTCCCTGCGTTCGCGTGGGTTTCCTCCACAAGTCCAAAGATGTGGTACAGGTGAATTGGGTAGGCTAAATTGTCCATAGTGTATGAGAGTGAATGAGTGTGTATTTATGTTTCCCAGTGATGGGTTGCGGCTGGAAGGTCATCCGCTGCGTAAAAACTTGCTGGATAAGTTAGCGGTTCATTCCGCTGTGGCGCCCGAAAAAAAAATAAATGAATGAATTGCAAATAAATGGTACTGTACTGATGCACAATATTGGTTTATTCTTGTGTGTGTGTGTGTGTGTGTGTGTGTGTGTGTGTGTGTGTGTGTGTGTGTGTGTGTATTTATTATTATTATTTATTTATTTATTTTTTGTACATTTAAAATACTATATATACAAATATTCTCTCACCGGCCACTTTATTAGGTACACCTTACCAGTACCCAGTCGGACCCCTTATTCCTTTAAAACTTCCTTAATCATTTGTGGCATAGATTCAGCAAGGTACTGGAAATATTCCTCAGAGATTTTGCTCCATATTGACATGATAGCATCACGCAGTTGCTGCAGATTTGTCGGCTGCACATCCATGATGCCAATCTCCTGTTCCACCACATCCCAAAGGTTGCTCTATTATTGGATTGAGTTCTGGTGACTGTGGAGGCCATTTGAGTACAGTGAACTTATTGTCATGTTCAAGAAACCAGTCTGAGATGATTCACGCTTTATGGTGCGTTATTCTGCTGGAAGTAGCCATCAGAAGATGGGTACACTGTGGTGGACATGGTCAGCAACAATACACCAGCCTGAACCGCTGATACAAGGCAGGATGGATTCATGCTTTCATGGTGTTGGTGCAGCAGATTGTCTTGACCATGTCTACATGCCTAAATGCATTGAGTTGCTGCCATGTGATTGGCTGATTAGAAATTCGTATTAACGAGCAGCTGGACAGGTGTACCTATTAAAGTGGCCGGTGAGTGTTACATTACTAAACAAAACTCCAGTTTTAGTCGATGCCATATACAATATTTTCCATATTTGATTCCATATATAATCAAAGCATAACATAAGAAACTTGATTTGTGTAAGTATATTATTGTATGAAATCAAAACATGAAGAGTTCTGCTGTAAAAATAATTGACCTCTGTTTTTAGACTTTTTCAGAAACCTTTTTTTTTACTTCATTGGAATGAATGAAATTGGGCAGTGGCTCAGTGGTTAGCACAGTCGCCTCACAGCAAGAAAGTCGCTGGTTCAAGTCCTGGCTGGACCAGTTGGGATTTCTGTGTGGAGTTTGCATGTTCTCCCCGTGTTGGCGTGGGTTTCCTCCTTAGTTTATTTATTAAATAAACTAAATTGTCCGTAGTGTACGAGTGTGTGTGTGTGTGTGTGAATGTGAAAGTGTATAGGTGTTTTCCAGTTCAGGGTTGCTGCTGGAAGGGCATATGTTGTGTAAAACATACACTGGATTAGTTGGTGGTTCATTCCACTGATAAATAAGGGACTAAGCTGAAGGAAAATAAATGAATGAAATTAAATAAAGACATCTGAATTTATAACACTGTTAACGTATTAATTTTTAGCATTAGTTTTAATAACTAATTTCCTTTGTCTTTTCATGATGGAAGCACATAATATTTGACTAAATATTCTTCAAGATACTAGTATTCAGCTTACAGTGACATTTAAAGGCTTAACTAGGCTAATTAGGATAATTAGGCAAACTAAATGATAATAATAGAAGAAAAAAAAACGTAAACAAATGTGTATTTTGAGAGTCCCTTTTAATAACAAAATTTTTCAGGTCGAAGCTTTGAGGATTAAATAACATCTGTGATTTCTTGCATACCTTGGCATCCCAATTCTTATTAAGATAATAAATGCACGTGACGCATCTCCCATCGCCATTCGGGTTGTCCACATGGCGCACATAACCCGTGCCTTTACCCGGATAACACGCCACCATCGCCTGCCAGAAAACACAGAAAACACTCACAGGTCAGCAGGGTTGATATTATCACTTGTGTCATGATGCGATTTTAAATATATTACAATATTCTTGGGAAATATTGTAAATGTATAACCCTTTATCCAACTTCAAAATGATGTTCCCAAAGGACGTCTGTTTTAACCCTCCTGTTGACTTTTTGCAGTGTTTAACAGCAGAAAAAAAAATAGGTAACACTTTATAATAACTACACACTATAAATCATTTATTAAGCATTAGCATCTAGTGAACTCATTATCTGTTAAGCATAAACTCTACATTAATAAGCGTTAGTAAGCAGCTTATAACTGTAGCTACAAATGCTCTATTCTTGACTTACAAACATATTTAAAATGTGTTTAATAATCGTATTTTCATACTTAGTTAATGATTTATTTTTCATTACTAAATTAAGTATTGCATTATTTACAAACCATTTGGAGTTGATGGTTTTAGGATGATTCAGAATGAGTTAGTAAATGATTAATAAACTATTGAAATCAACATTTATATATCTTATTAATCAGGCATATATTAATAGTTAACTAATATGTTAATAAATGTTTTAATAACTCAACTTCATGCAGTTTTGTGATCTAATCTAAAGTGAGGACTGTTCATGCTTTATAAATCCCTTATAAATGACAAATAAAGGCTCAGAATCAAATAAACAAAACATCTTTGCAATCTTTTCTAAAAAGTACAATTTTGATCAAGTTTAAACATTGCTGAATTACAGGAGTGTCAAAATACGACATCCAACTGGATAAAACAACAACAACAACAACAATATAGTAATTTAACAATATAATAAGATGCAATGTTTAAACTTTACAGTGATTTTATTTTAGATTAGGTTGCAAAGACTTATTTTTTATTTAAAATGAACGAATAGGACATTATGAAGGACGAATAAATGAATAGGAATGAATAATGTCATTCTTTTTGTTTAGAATTTAACTGAGCCTTTATTTGTCATTTATAAAGGATTTATAAAGCATGAATAGTCCTCACTTTAGATTAGGTCACAAAACTAGATGAAGTTGAGTTAATAAAGCATTTATTAACATATATAGTAACCATTAATATATGCCTGAATAATAAGACATATAAACGTTGATTTTAATAGTTTATTAATCCTTTACTAACTCATTCTGAATGATCCTAAAAACCCTCAACTACTCTTAAATACAAATGGTTTGTAAATAATGAGATACTTCATTTAGTAATGAAAAATAAATCATTAACAAAGTATGAAAATACGATTATTAAACACATTTTAAATATGTTTGTGAGTCAAGAATAGAGCATTTGTAGCTCCAGTTATAAGCTGCTTACTAACGCTTATTAATGTAGAGTTAATGCTTAACAGATGAGTTCACTATTTGCTAATGCTTAATAAATGATTCATAGTGTGTAGTTATTATAAAGTGTTACCAAAAACTATACTGTTTTTTAAATGACCCCAACATTAGAAAAAAATATATATTATTTATTTTTTTTATGAAGGTTCTACAGATTGAGTGGTTGCCCTTTGAGTAAATTTTGACCCGGCAGCTATTAAACCATTTTTTTTTACCACAAAATCTAATGGCACACACACTCACACAGTGAGCACAAACAGTAAGAATCTGCTGATCAAACTTTTATGAATACTGTCAGGCATATAGAGGGCGGGGGGGTTGTTGGGAGCTTGAGCCCCTCAAAATAAAATTAATCCAAAAAACATTGTGACCAAAAAACAAAACACTTAAAAATTACAGAAACAGGGTTTTTAGAAATAGGCGCAGTGGGTATCACGATCGCCTCACAGCAAGAAGGTTGCTGGGTCGAGTCTCCGCTGGGCCAGTTGGCATTTCTGTGTGGAGTTTGCATGCTCTCCTCGTGTTGATGTGGGTTTCCTCCAGGTGCTCCGGTTTCCCCCACAGTCTAAACACATGAGCTATAGGGGAATTGGGTTAGCTAAATTGTCCGTAATGTAGGAGCGCAAATGACAGTGTATGGATGTTTCCGCTGCATAAAACATATACTGGCTAAGTTGGCGGTTCATTCCACCGCGGCGACCCCAAATTAATAAAGGAACTAGAGTATAAGTGCATAGTGTCATTTGGGTCACAACTAGTGTTTGAATTTTTCTAAAATGAATGCTCTGATTTGACCTTATTTGGAGGGGTCATGAATATTAACGAGCTTGTTTCTCTGAAGACACTGGTTCATAGCTTTAAAGGAGTCACTAATGGCCCGTTTCCACTGATTGGTACGGTTTTATATCTGTTCTCACTGTCAAAAGGCATACTGAACCGAACTGTACCGTACGACTTTTTCGGCACCCTTTCGAAAGGGTACCAAACTTGAGAAAGTGTACCAAAAGGCGGAGCTAGACGCGCAGCTGAACGCTATTGGTTTACAGAGATACGTCATTCGTTTACGCAACAAGTCAGAATGAAAACAAAAAACCCGCCATGTTTAAAATACACAGCCGAGAGATTACAGCGGAATTATATATGCATATAATAACGAGCCATGGTCGATCCGGGCTCAAACAAACCTCACCGTCGTCTTGATGAACAGCCACAAAGCCATGGAGTAGAGCAGATTTACCCTGTGCCTCATAGTTTTTCACGATCCAGGCTGAAGCACGAGCCTTTTCTCTTTCTTGCTTGCACTTGCCGCGCATCTATATCTGAAACAGCAAACTTCTTGAGCTGATGATAATAACGTGTGCTTAATTATTGACGTGCTTTTGAAACCCGATCCTGTCAGACACTGACAAATGCGAGAGTGAAGTGCGAAAGGAGAAGCCGGAAAAAAGGAGCACATTATTTCTTCAGCAAACGTGAACAAACTGCCTTGTTTTTATTTTTATCGTCACCTTTTGGACTAATATGAACTGGCAATGATGGAATGACTCTCTAACAGAGGCTAACGGACACAGATGAGAGGTTTTGACTGACTGCAGGCTATATTTTGTGTTGTTTTGAACCTAATTAAGGATGAAATGTATGCTGTGTGCAGTTTTTCTATAGTTGATAACATATGGGAGACTGTGAGGGTCTGTTTGTGTTCATATATGTTCATTTATTTATTTATACTGAGCTGAAAATAAAATCAATGCAAGTTTTTTTTTGAGTGAACTGTCCCTTTAAACGCCTTCAGTTTGACGTGTCAGAGGGAACGTGCAGGGAGAGATGTTTTTCAGCCCAAATCAGCAATATCTCACATCTGAAATGAACAAGTTCTTCCACATTCATGAACACAGCGGCTTTAATGAACACAAACATGAGATCAAGTGCCAAAAATCACCACCTTCTGGAATGAAAACAAACATCTCTGTTTCCTTCACTTTTACTCTTATGTCTTGTTTACAGTATGGAAGGATTTACGCTCAAGTAAACTTTAATAAAACTGCTTTTTTTTTTTTTTGGAGCAGGCAGCAATCAGATAATCTTATGTAAATCAAGAAAAAAAAGTTCACATCATGCATTTATTTTCTCAAACATGTTATGATTTAAAATAACACATGCAATTTTACACAAATGTTTCATGGATTTTTTAGGTTTTAGTTTAATTATAAGATATTTCTGTTTTCTCTTTTTTCTTCTTTCTCTAATCGGTTGGGTAAATTTTTGAGTAAATGCAATGAAATATTTTGCCCTGTAAGCTTAAAATAAGTTTATATAAAATGTAGAATAATCAGCACATTTAGTTCAGTATAACAGCTTCTACAATTGTGTTGAATGATTGCTAAACATTATTGCTTTAACATTTTTTTTAGGTTCTGGATTAAATGAAACACATACAAACATGCATATTAATTCATTCATTAACTTTTTTTTCGGCTTAGTCCCTTTATTAATCAGGGGTCGCCACAGCGGAATGAACCACCAACTTTTCCAGCATATGTTTTACGCAGGCAAGGCAGTGGCGCAGTAGGTTGTGCTGTCGCCTCACAGCAAGAAGGTTGCTGGGTCGCTGGTTCGAACCTCGGCTCAGTTGGCGTTTCTGTGTGGAGTTTGCATGTTCTCCCTGCCTTCGCGTGGGTTTCCTCCGGGTGCTCTAGTTTCCCCCACAGTCCAAAGACATGCGGTACAGGTGAATTGGGTTGGTTAAATTGTCTGTAGTGTATGAGTGTAAATGTGTGTGTGTGTGGATGTTTCCCAGAAATGAGTTGCGGCTGGAAGGGCATCTGCTGCGTAAAACTTGCTGGATAAGTTGGTGGTTCATTCCACTGTGGCGACCCCGGATTAATAAAGGGACTAAGCCGACAAGAAAATGAATGAATGTTTTACGCAGTGGATGCTTCCAGCTGCAACACACACACACGCACATTTTAGTTTACCCATTTTCCCTACAGCGTTTGTGTTTGGACTGTGGGGGAAATCGGAGCACCCAGAGGAAACCCACGCCAGCATGGGGAGAACATGCAAACTCCACACAGAAACGCCAACTGACCAAGCTGAGACTCAAATCAGCGACCTGCTTGCTGTGAGGCAAGAGCACTACGCACTGCGCCACTGCGTCAGCAAACATGCATATAAAAACAAGCTTAACTGCTTAGAAAAAAACTTAGTACGCAAAATACTAAACCAAGAATTACAAAAGTGTTTACATATAGCATGTAAGAGTTTTTGGTGACGTAGTGTGGATAGAGATATGTTCAGAAACGCTAGGTGAAATGCCAGTGTGGACGCGGAATGTTTTCATTCTAAAATGCCGTTTTAAAACTAGAACGCACTAGTGTAAACGGGGCCTCAGTGTATCTATGGCCTCGTTTACACTAGTGCGTTTTAGTTTTAAAACGACGTTTTAGATCAAAAATGATCCGCGTCCACACTAGCATTTCACCTAGCATTTCTGAACATATCTCCATCCACACTACGCCACCAAAAACGTATATAACGTGACCATTCGCGCACTCTGGGCATGCACGTTTTAGTATAAACAGGAAGCATGTGTCTCGCTCGGCATTTAGTTATTGTTAGTCAACAAACGCCGGTTGAACATTAAACGCGATGGCAAAGAAAGCAAGAGAGGTATTTTTGTGGACAGACAACGGAGTCGAGTTGTTACTAAACGTAACAAATTAATAACTGCACAATGGCGCCTAAAACAGACAATAGTGCAAACAACGCTCCCATTTCTGTGCCCATGTTGTTGTTTACAGTACTGTCTTCCGGTAGCGTTAAAGCCATGTGTTAGAGTCATCTGATAGAGGCTTGACGAATAAGGGAAGGATACGCAATGACACAAAAGCCCCAATCAGGTAGCGAATCTCAGCAGCCCCGCCTCCGTTTTCAGATGTCTCCGTTTTTCCTCATCCACACTGAGACGGAGCAGCAGCGTTTCAGAATGAAAACAGCCTCTTCAGCGTTTTCAAAACGCTCCGTTTTCGGCGCTCGAGAACGGCGTAGTTTGGACGGATGGCGTAACCGTAGCAAAACTTATGCGTTTTCAAACTAAAACGCACTAGTGTAAACAGGGCCTATATTGTAAGAAGTTTGTTTATTTGAGGCAGATGGGCTACAGCAGCAGAAGACCACAGCTAAGAGCTGTCCTCTCCTCCTGTCAGCTAAAAACAGGAAACTGAGGCTACAATTCACACAGGCTCACCAAAACTGGACAATAGAAGATTGGAGAAACGTTGCCTGCTCTGATGAGTCTCCATTTCTGCTGACACATTCGGATGGTCGGGTCAGAATTTGGCCTCAACACCATGAAAGCATGGATCCATCCTGCCTTTTATCAATGGTTCAGGCTGGTGGTGGTGTAATGGTGTGGGGGATATTTTCTTGGCACACTTTGGGCTCATTAGTACCAATTGAGCATGGTGTCAAGGCCACAGCCTACCTGAGTATTGTTGCTGATCATGTCCATCGCTTTATGAGCACAGTGTCTCCATCTTCTGATGGCTACTTCCAGCAGGATAACACACCATGTCATAAAGCGTGAATCATCTCAGACTGGTTTCTTGTACATGACAATGAGTTTACTGTACTCAAATGGCCTCCACAGTCACCAGAACTCAATCCAATAGAGCACCTTTGTGATGGTGGAGCGGGAGATTGGCATCATGGATGTGCAGCCGACAAATCTGCAGCAACTGTGTGATGCTATCATGTCAATATGGAGCAAAATCTCAGGAGAATATTTCCAGTAGCTTGTTAAATCTCTGCAACGGAGGATTAAAGCAGTTCTGAAGGTAAAGGGGGTCCAACCCGGTACTAGTAAGCTGTACCTAATAAAGTGGCCAGTGAGTGAATATATGCATATAAATATTTTGAAATTTGGTAAAAGATCTGTACCTCTTTCTGGATAAAAACTAATAATGTAATGAATGTTTATATTAAACATGTCTTTGCACAAAAGTATTCCATGTGTTCACCCTCTTTTACCGTTTAGATGTGTGTCTGAGAGGCAGATTTCTGCAGAAGCACACTGAATCCTCTGGACTATTTCCTGAGCGTCACAGCAGTTTGTGTTTTAACCCTGACGGAGAGACTCAAACCTGCAGAGATGAACTGATGTGACCCGCGGGCGACGGCTGGACGGCTGCCAGAGGAAGCCTGTTTTAATGATTCTGCTACGTGCCGAGCGTGAGTGAAGACTTCAGGAGGATAAACACGCCTGGAGAAAGTGTGAGGTCTGAAAAGAGCAGCACACCAGACATTTTGCCTTTTTTCTAAAATAACTACCTTTTTTTATTTAATACACAGTTGAAGTCAAACTTATTTCTGGTGGTGGTGGTGGTGGGGGGGTGGTAGAGTGTTTAATGTTGTTGAACAGATTCAAGAATTTTCTCAGTATACATTCATTCATTTTCTTGTCAGCTTAGTCCCTTTATTAATCTGGGGTCGCCACAGCGGAATGAACCGCCAACATATCCAGCAAGTTTTTACCCAGCGGATGCCCTTCCAGCCGCAACCCATCTCTGGGAAACATCCACACACACATCCACACACACACTCATACACTACGGACAATTTAGCCTACCCAATTCACCTGTAGCGCATGTCTTTGGACTGTGGGGGAAACCGGAGCACCCGGAGGAAACCCACGCGAAGGCAGGGAGAACATGCAAACTCCACACAGAAATGCAAACTGACCCAGCCGAGGCTCAAACCAGCGACCTTCTTGCTGTGAGGCGACAGCACTACCTACTGCGCCACTCTAGTGAATGTGCATGTCCGTGGGTGGGGCTGTGTCGGTGTGGTAATGTGGGCTGGTGTGGCTACAGTGCCAGGGCTGAATTTTAGTCCCAGTCCGCCCCTGGCTCCACCGGACAATGGTGGTTTGCCATTCCAAGGTTGGAGGACAGTCCTTACCCCAAGGTGGAGGAATTCAAGTGTCTCAGGGTTTTGTTCCCGAGTGAGGGAAGAATGGAACTTGAGATTGACAGGCGGATCGGTGCAGCGGCAGTAGTAATGCGGTCGATGTACCGGTCTGTTGTGGTAAAGAAGGAGCTGAGCCGAAAGGCAAAGCTCTCGATTTACTGGTCAACCTACTCTCACCTATGCTTATGAGCTTTGGATCATGACCGAAAGGACAAAATCTCGGATACAAGTGGCCGAAATGAGTTTCCTTCACAGAGTGGCAGGGCGCAAGCTTATAAACAGGGCGAGGAGCTAGGTCACCCGGGAGGAGCTCAGTGTAGAGCCGCTGCCCCTCCAAATCGAGAAGTCAGCTGAGGTGGCTCGGGCATCTGTTTTGGGTGCCTACTGGACGCCTACCTAGGGAGGTGTTCCAGGCATGTCCCACTGGGAGGAGGTCTTGGGGAAGACCCAGGACACGCTGGAGGGACTATGTCTCTTGGCTGGCCTGGGAACGCCATGGGATCCCCCTAGAGGAGCTGGAGGAAGTGTCTGGGGATAGGGAAGTCTGGGGTTCTCTCCTAAGACTGCTGCCCCCGCGACCCGGCCCCAGATAAGTGGATGAAAATGAATGAATGAATGAATAAATGAATGTATGAGTGTGTGTGCGAATGAGTGTGTTTGGATGTTTCCCAGGAAACTGTTGGTGGTGGAAAGTTGGTGGTTCATTCCTTTGTGGTGACCCCTGATAAACAAGAGGCTAAGCTGAAGGAAAATTAATAAATAAATGAATGAAGTGTTGCTATTTGTTTACCAAATAAAATATGAATCTACTTTTACTTTAAAAAGTCATGTTCATTTAATGTTAGTTGACTCAAAAAAAATCGAAATAGGATTTTTTTCTAAGCTCACTTAAAGACAGATGTTACTCGGCAGGAATACTTGATTTTGATTGTCTAAATCAGCACTCCTCTTCAAATATTTATAGCTTATACTTCAGGTCAAATCAATATTTCATGTTCATGCATTCATTCATTGTATAAGCAGCTTCCCCATGCAGCTACAGAAAGCCTTTTTACTTTAGTTTCCCAAGTTAAGCTACTTGTGGACGTTTCATATACAGTTGAAGTCAAAATTATTCGTTATTCGTTCACCTCACAGCAAGAAGGTCGCTGGTTCGAGTCCTGGCTGGGTCATTTGGCATTTTTTGTGTGGAGTTTGCATGTTCTCCCAGTGTTGGCGTGGGTTTCCTCCGGGTGCTCCGATTTCCCCCACAGTCCAAACACATGCGCTATAGGGGGATTGAATAAGCTAAATTGGCCTTCAAGAGTTCACACTTAGCTGATGATTGTTTTTAAAGCTTGTTTAGCATGCCGTCTCATAAGATCCTCGAGCCCGGGGCTCCCTCCCGTTTGCAAGGCGAGAGGGGAGTTTGAGCTCAGGTAGATCTTGAGAACTCCCCTGATGTAGTAGCTAATGAACAGATAGTGATCGCTCTTAAGAGATAACCATTTACTAGGAGCATGTCTATGGTGCCTTTTTATATGAGTAAATTAACTTAAGTTGCATGTTTTTGAAGGTGGGAGGAAATGTCAGCTGGCTTGGTAAGGACTAGAACCAGAGACGTTCTTGCTGTGAGGCAACAGTGCTAACCACTGGGCCACCGTGCCACCCATCTAGGAAAGGAGGAAGAGTAGGGGTGGAAGGGGGGATTCTTCAAAACGAAGATGCTGTTATATGGAACTTGGGGTACTCATAGTGGCTTAGGAATCGTCTGATTGGTGAATCATAAATTGAATGATGCGGGGCCGGCTGCAAGCAATCATAAGCACGTGATCCTCTCGAAATGAGTTCATACATAAACTTCACGTAGTGCATGAGTGTGTTTGAATGTGAGAGCGTATGTGTATGATTTTGCTGTAAGTAATGAGGGATTGCGCTGTTTGGGGTTTTTCTGGTCTGGAGGGCAGGAACTCGCAGGAATGTAAACAGAAAAGCCTGTTAATGAAGCCGTACGGGAATGCGGAAGAGTGACACGCGAGCATCAACACCCACATAAACACACACGCTTTACAGTAAGGGGCGTACAGTATCTCACAGACACATCTACTGCCAGACATTCAGACGGTGCTTGAAGTCAAAATTATTAGCCATCCTACACTGTAAAACGCAATTCGTTTATCAGTTCAGTATGGCATGATCAGAGCTAAAACAAAGTTATCCTTTGGATTTGGAAGAAAAATGTTAGGCCTGTTTTTTTCTGACTGGCTTCTCAGACTCACCTCCGCTTTACATTTGGAAAGAATAATTATGAGTTCACAGTTAAAAAGTGTTTACAACTGGTTTTTAGACAACAAACTTTCTGTACACATGGGTAAAACAGAGGCTATTTTATTTGCTTCAAGAGTGAAATTAAAAAAAGATGATAATTTTGTAGTTAAAATTAATGATTGGAAAATTCAGTCAAAAAATGTGATAAACTATTTGGGTTGCTTAATAGATAATAAATTATCAGGAGATGCTATGGCAAAAAAGTTATTACGAAGATTTGTGGAAAAATTAGGTTTTTAGCAAGGCAATCTGATCTTTTGGATGTTCATTCTTTACAATTGTTGGCAGGAGCTTTAATTCAACCTCATTTTGATTATGCTACCTCATTTTGGTACAGTAGCTGCTCACAAAATTTGAAGGAGAAATTGCAAAAGGCACAAAATAAATTAGTACGAATAATTTAAAAAATGCATCCTAGAGCACATTTGCACAAAGAGTCTTTTAATAAATGAGGTATGTTAACTGTTAGTAATAGAGTGTGTTTTTTAAAACTGGGAATGGTACGTAAAATGTTTAATAATGTGGTTCCTAGGTATTTGATTAATTATTTTCAAATGGTGAGGCAACAGCATTCATACAGTACTAGGAGTTGGGATTTTAATATTTGTTTATTTAAATTTAGAAGTTTAGTGGGGAAAAATATGTTTTTATATACAAGTGCAATCATGTGGAACAAACTACCAAAATCAATCAAGGAAATAAAAGATTTAAGGTTGTTCAAAAAAGCTATTAAAAGATGGTTGTTTGATGAGGATAATTAGTTTGCATGGTGGACGAGGATCTTTTAAATTATATCTTACTTGAGTGTGAATAGGTTTGCGGCTGGAAGGCCATTGGCTGTGTGGAACATGTGCTGGATAGGTTGGCTGTTCGTACCGCTGTGGCGACTGTTTTGTTTTATTCTTCATTAGTATTTTGAAACCATACATTGTTTTTATTTAACAGAGGACCACAATGGAAATAAGCCCAGGGCTTTATTGTGTTTTTATCCTCGACAGTTTTTTTTAACAAAGTGTATGGAATACTTTTTGTACAGTTTGTCTAAAATCTGTCAAATAAAATTCAATTCAATTCAATTCAATTCAATTTTTTCAATTCAGCTTCATTTGTATAGCGCTTTTACAATTGTGTCAAAACGATTGTGTCAAAGCAGCTTCACATAAAAGATCATAGTAAATTGGAGTGTTTAAGTTCAGTTCAGTTCAGTGTGGTTTAATAATCACTACTGAGGGTCTAAACACTGAAGGGCAAATCCAGCGATTCGTAGCTCTTCCGATCCCACACCATGCAAGCTAGTGGCGACAGCGGAATAAGATATACCACCTCTGGGAACTCTGCGAAATTTGATAAAATGTGGGATCCAGTCTTTTTTTTCTGAAACATCATAAAGACTAGTGTCGTTTTTTTTTCTCTCTCTACATCCATTGCTGTGTGTTTTTGTAGGTCATATATGTTTTGTATCTGGCCGTTTTCTCTTGTTTCTTGCTTTACATTTTGCATTATTGTTTCATGATGGGTTTATCTGTCTGTTCTTTGTTTTTCTGTCTGCAAAAGTTATAATAAAAAAAGCGATTAGTTGACTTTACTTAAATAACGAGAGTAAACTGGTTGCCTTATGATTATTAAGTGAACAAACTATAGTTGAAGTCAGAATTATTAGCCCCTTTTGAATTTCTTTTTCTTTATTAAATATTTCCTAAATTATGTTAAACAGAGCACGGAAATTTTCACAGTACGTCTGATAATATTTTTTCTTCTGGGGAAAGTCTTATTTGTTTTATTTCGGCAAGAATAAAAGCAGTTTTGAATTTTTTTAACACCATTTTAAGGACAAAATTATTAACCCCGTTAAGCTATATTTTTTGCTGATAGTCTACAGATCAAACCATCGTTATACAATAACTTGTCTAATTACCCTACCCTGCCTAGTTAACCTAATTAACCCAATTAAGCTTTTACATGTCAATTTAAGCTGTATAGAAGTGTCTTGAAAAATATCTAGTCTAATATTATTTGCTGTAATTATGACAAAGATTATTAAAACGTTATTAAAACGTTTAATATAAAAATAAAAAAGTTATTTAAACTATTGTTTAGAAATGTGTTGAAAAAAATCTCTCCGTTAAACAGAAATTGGGGAGAAAATAAACAGGGGGGCGAATAATTCTGACTTCAATTGTATGTGCATAATTATAAAAGTTAAAATTAAGCAATGGGCTTACTCATTCATTCATTCATTCATTCATTCTTCTTTGGCTAAGTCTCTATTTCAGGGGCCTAGTATTCAGGCATTTTCTTACACAGCAGACGCCCTTCCAGCAGCAACCCAGTATTGGAAAACACCCATGCACTCTCACATATATACACACACACACACTCATAAACTACGGCCAATTTAGCTAACCCAATCCCCCTATAGCACATGTGTTTGGACTGTTGGGGAAACCAGAGCACCCAGAAGAAACCCACACCAACATAGGGAGAGCATGCAACAGACATTGCAACTGGCTCAGCCCGAACTCGAACCAGTAACCTTCTTGCTGTGCTAACCACCGACAAATATACAGCCAGACAAAATAAAAAGGAAATCGGCTTTGCTGATAAACCATTTTGTAGACAATCAGAGCATTCAGCATCCTCCAAAACAACACAGCAATAATATTTAGTTTGATTGTTTGATAAGAGGAGCGGAGTAGATTTTGCCTCACGACATTGTTTGTTTTTGACTGCGATATGAAACAAACTCTGCTAACCCTGCCTGACTGAACACTGATTAAATATTGATAAACTAATAATTAAACTGACAAACTTAGTCTCAAATAGCCTTATAAGATGCATTTTATGTTTATGTTTCATCATCTGATATTACAAAACATTCACTTGGCTTATTTGTGTTTGTTTGTTTTAAATTATAGTCTATCTGTTCTCAGTAATATTCTGTATTTACTCATTTAAATTAAGGATGAATGATCTTATGCGTCACGGTGGCCCAGTGGGTAGCACAATCACCTCATGGCAAGAAGGTCGCTGGTTCGTGCTTGGCTGGTTCAGTTGTGTGGAGTTTGCATGTTCTCCCTGTGTTGGCGTGGGTTTCCTCCGGGTGCTGCGATTTCCCCCACAAGTCCAAACACATGCGCTATTGGTGAATTCGGTGGTGACCCCTGATGAATAAAAGGTACTACGCTGAAAAGCACATGAATGAATGAATGATCCTGCACTGCGTTTATTAATCAAAGTTTAATGTTTATGATTAAAATCAGAAGTTTTGTGTAGAGCTCATTCTGGGGACCGCGATTTACGTGGCTGGAGGTACGTATGGCTGCATTTAATCGCCACGGTGTCATGAACCGCCAACTTATCCAGCATATGGTAGCACAATCGCATCATGGTAAGAAGGTCGCTGGTTCGAGCCTTGGCTGGGTCGGTTGGCGTTTCTGTGTGGAGTTTGCATGTTCTCCCCATGTTGGCGTGGTTTTCCTCCGGGTGCTCTGGTTTCTCCCACAGTCCAAACACATGCGGTACAAGTGAATTGGGTAGGCTAAATTGTCCATAGTGTATGAGTGTGTATGCGTGTGAATGAGTGTGTTTGGGTGTTTCCTAGTGATGGGTTGCAGATGGAAGGGCGTCCGCTGCGTAAAACATGTGCTGGGTAAGTTGTCGGTTCATTCCGCTGTGGTGTCCCCTGATTAATAAAGGGACTAAGCTAATGGAAAATGAATAAGGCATTTGCTAATTTTTGTTCACTTAATAAAAACTGAACCTTTTTATTTTTATGTATTTTCTCTTGTTTAAAAATTGAGAGAATTTATTATAAGAGTAATTTTTACAAAATAAATTTATAAAAAAACAGGAAGATTAAAATGAGTTAGATTTACAGTAGTTTGTAGTAAAATTTGCGACAATAATTGTACTGACAAATGGTAAAAATGGTTTACATCAAAAATAAATGAGATAACATTAAAACCTTTTTTTTTTCCTTCAAGCAGTTATGAAAAGTCTCAGTGGGGAAAAAAACCTTGTACAGCCAAATCTGCAAGACTTCCTCTTTCAAAACCAGCAAATTAGGTCAAAAGTCAGTAAAAGCAGGACTCGCTCCGTATGCATTGTTTGCACAGATTCACACACACAAACTCTGGAGTGCACAGAGAGGCTATTGTCATGCTGCATACCACACACACACACACACACACACACATACACACACACATATACACACATACACAAGTTAAAAAGCTTGACTCATAAGCTTTTTAATAGTTGTTTATAATAATCATCAAAGCTATTATTTAAAACTCAACTTTATAAAAATGTATTAAAAAATAAAAACATAATTATTGTTAATGATAATAAACTTCTTTATTTAAATATACATAAATATATATATAAACAGTTGAAGTCAGAATTATTTGCCCCCCCCCCCCCCTGAATTATTAATTATTAGCCCCCTTGTTTATTTTTTTGTCTAATTTCTGTTTAACGGAGAAAAAAATTCTTCAACACATTTCTGATCATAATAGTTTTAAAAACTCATTTCTAATAACTGATTTATTTTATCTTTGCCATGATGACAGTAAATAATATTAGACTAGATATATAGTCTAATACAGCTTAAGTGGCATTTAAAGGCTTAACTAGGTTAATTAGGTTAACTAGGCCGGTTAGGGTAATTAGTCAAGTTATTGTATAATGATGGTTTGTTCTGTAGACTATCGAATACAAATATTGCTTAAAGGGGTTAATAATATTGACCTAAAAATGGCTTTAACAAGTTTAAAACTGCTTTTATTCTAGCTAAATAAAACAAATAAGACTTTCTCCAGAAGAAAAAATGTGATCAGACATACTGTGAAAATTTCCTTGCTCTCTTAATCATCATTTGGAAAATTTTCAAAAAAGAAAAAAAAATTCAAACGGGGCTAATAATTCTGACTTCAACTATATATATATATATATATATATATATATATAATTATTAATAAGTACATCCCTTAATGCTTTCAGATCATTAAAATAGAGCCCACTGATTGACTGACTGATTGACCGATCGACTGACTGACTGACTGACTGACTGACCGATTGACTGACCCACCCTCCTCCTTCCTTAAACCATACCTGTCAACATTGGGATGTGAAAATAAGGGATATGCCCACCATAACACACCCTCACCAGGTTATGAAATCCCATTAACCTTTTTTTCACTGTATAACTTACACATTCTGAGTAAATAGCAGCAAATGAATCTCATTTATTTAGATTTTTCGTTTGATTTACATTAAAAACAACAGAGGCGTCACTTTAAAAATGCACACATCTAATGTTTTAATAAAAATCATTCGATTGCTTTCCTAAATTTTTATGCTCATTTAGGACAAAATTAGTTGTGTTTGAAAAAAACCCCACCAAGATCGACAACTTTAGATGTTATTATTGTTATTAATTATGTGTATATGTCTGGGGGCGAAGCAGTGGTGCAGTAGGTAGTACTGTTGCCCCACCGCTAGAAGGTCGCTGGGTCGCTGGTTCGAGCCTCGGCTCAGTTGGCGTTTCTGTGTGGAGTTTGCATGTTCTCCCTGCATTCGCGTGGGTTTCCTTCGGGTGCTCCGGTTTCCCCCACAGTCCAAAGACATGCGGTACAGGTAAATTGGGTAGGCTGTTTTCAAAAGCACCAATTGACCAGCGCCCACCCAATTCCTTAAACTGAATCAACAGTTTTAAAAAGCAATGCAGAACGTTTACCACGTTTTCAGATTTTACCATGTTCTCACCCTGTTATTTACTTGTTTATTTTATTTTTTGGCTTCTGTTTTTTTTTCTTTTCTGCTTTCTGGAACTGGAACTCGAACCCAGTCATCACGGTCAGCTCCTCACTGCATCTCAAGTCATACGTACATGGCGAGCTACTGGAAAAACTGGTGAAAGCCATCCATACAGAGGTAAGCTGTCAGCTGGTAAGCACGAAAAGGAATGGCATCAAACCGCCACATGGCGTTCAATTTAAAGACGAAATACAGCCATATGTACCTCTGGCTACATAATTCCTGATCTCCAGAAATGCATATAGGGCTGCATTTGCAGAATGAGCCCGTGTTGGAGTTATTAGCTCTCAGCAATATTCTGCTATTGTTAGTTTTTTAGTTATTTTGTTATTAGTTCTCAGCAATATTTTAGCATTATTAATAATCCTCATATTAAGTGCTCAATTAAAGTGTGATTTAAGGAGGGTCTCAAGAGTTCTGTTGATTTAACTTTAATACAATAAAGCAAGTCAAATCTGCGGCCTGTTTAAAGCTTTAACTTGGCAAATATTAAAGAGATTAAAATAAATCGGTCAAAGCTCTGAAATCGCAGCATTTTCTAATCTCATTTACTGCACATATTTTCTGTTAAACAGTGCTTAACCACAGTTTAGTCTTATTTTTGTGTGTTTGTTTTATTAATTAGTATTGTTCTGTTCATATATATGAACTGAAAGGTTTTAATTTTGGATATTTTAGGTTATTTTCATGTAAATTAAACAAAAATGAGAGAAAAGGAAACCCTTCTTGACATATTCTGAAACATGATATATATATATATATATATATATATATATATATATATATATATATATATATATATATATATATATATATATATATATATATATATATATATATATATATATATATATATATATATATATATATATATATGCGCGTGTCTGTGTACTGTATGTAATATATGCCCTGGGGAAAAAAAAAAATATATATATATATATATATATATAAAACAACATATATGATTATATACATATATACACACACACACACACACACACACACACACACACACACACACATACATACATACATACATACATACATACATATATATATATATATATGTATATATATATATATATATATATATATATATATATATATATATATATATATATATATATATATATATGTATATGTACATGTGTATATATATATGTATATGTATGTATATATATATATATATATATATATATATATATATATATATATGTATGTATGTATATGTGTATATATATGTATGTATGTATGTATATGTGTATATATATGTATATGTATGTGTGTATATATATATATACATATATATATATATATATATATGTGTGTGTGTGTGTGTGTGTGTGTGTATATGTATATAATCATATATGCTGTTTTATATATATATATATATATATATATATATATATATATATATATATATATATATATATATATATATAACAAGAAAAAGAAAATAAATGAATAATAATATTAATAATAATAATAATAAAAATAATAATAATAATAATACATTTTAAGCGGGACAGTGTCTCAGTGGTTAGCACTGTAGCCTTACAACAAGGTCGCCTGTTCCAATCCCGGCTGGGTCATGTTCTCCCCGTGTTGGCGTGGGTTTCTTCCGGGTGCTCCGGTTTCCTCCACAGTCCAAACACATGCACCATAGGTGATTTGAATAAGCTAAATGGTCCGTAGTGTATGAGTGTGTGTGTGAATATGAGAGTATATGGGTGTTCATCTTGTACACTCTGAGGGTGAGCAAAAGAGCTGCAGTTTTTAGTTAACTGTCCCTTTAAGGCCACATTAGCATTGGCGTATGTGTGTTTTTTGTGCATCTAAGCCTCTTTTGGGCCTCAGCATGACTGTGACCTTGCGTGTGAACTCTGATCTGCAGCTCAGACTCTTTTCACTGTCCTTCAGTGAATCACACACACTCCACTGGCCCTCAGACACACATTTGAGGATTACAAATGGTCATGCAAATGACCATAGTAGGGGGGCAGTGAGATACAGTTGAACTCAAAATTATTCGCCCTCATGAGAATGTTTTTTCTTTTTCAAAATTTTCCCAGATCATTTTAGCAGAGCAAGGAATTTTTTCACATTATTTCCTATACTAATTTTTCATCTGGAGAACGCTTTATTTGTTTTGGTTACAATAAAACCAAAATAATAAAAGCCGTTTTTAATTTTTAAAATCCAAATAAAATATTTGTTTTGGATTGTCTACAGAACAAACCACTCATATCCTTGCCTAGTTACCCTAATTAACCTAGTTAAGCCTTTAAATGTCACTTTAAACTGAATACTAGTATCTTGAACAATATCTAGTCAAATATTATTTACTGTCATCATGACAAAGATAAAAGAAATCAGTTATTAGAAATGAGTTATTAAACTATTATGTCTAGAAAATAATCTCCTTCAACTCTACATGTTACTTAAAGGGTCAGTTCACCCAGTGTTTATACTATTTGTGTTCTTACAATGGAAGTTAAAGGGTGCTTTTTTTCAGCACTCTTCAGAATATTTTGTTTTGTGTTCAACAGATAAAAGAAACTCATAAACGTTTACAACCACTTGAGTCTGAATAAATGATGAGTAACTGCATTCAAAATACAATTAAATCCAAAACACTACACTAAAAAGTACTGCAAAACTTGCTGGCAATTTTGGTTGCCAGATTGGTTGCAAAATAGATTTATGGTAACTTACTGACAATTTTGGTTGCCAGTTGCAAAATACATTTACAATAACTTATTGTAACTTAAAACTTTACTGTAACTTACTGATATTTTTGGTTGCCAGTTTGGTTGCAAAAATAATTTATATTAACTTACTGAAATTTTTGGTTGCAAAATACATTTACAGTAACTGATTGTAACTCAAAACTTTACTGTAACTTGCTGACAATTTCTGTTGCCAGATTGGTTGCAAAATACATTTACTGTAAGTTATTGTAACTTAAAGCTTTACTGTACCTTACTGACAAATTTGGTTGCCAGTTTGGTTGCAAAATACATTTACAGTAACTTATTGACAATTTTGGTTGCCAGTTTGGTTACAAAATACACTTACAGTAACTTGCTGGTAATTTTGGTTGCAAAATAAATTTACAATAACTTACTGACAATTTTGGTTGCCAGATTGGTTGCAAAATACATTTACAGTAAATTATTGTAACTTTAAGCTTTACTGTAACTTACTGACAATTTTGGTTGCCAGTTTGGTTACAAAATACATTTATATTAACTTACTGAAATTTTTGGTTGCAAAATACCTTTACAGTAACTGATTGTAACAAAACTTTACTGTCACTTGCTGACAATTTTTTTTTACCAGATTGGTTGCAAAATACATTTACAGTAACTTACTGTAACTCAAAACTTTACTGTAACTTGCTGACAATTTTTGTTGCCAGATTGGTTGCAAAATACCTTTACAGTAAATTATTGTAACTTAAAGCTTTTCTGTAACTTACTGACAATTTTGGTGGCAGTTTGGTTGCAAAATACATTTACAGTAAGGTATTGACAATTTTGGTTGCCAGTTTGGTTATAAAATACACTTACAGTAACTTGTTGGTAATTTTGGTTGCAAAATACATTTACAATAACTTACTGGCAATTTTGGTTGCCAGTTTGGTTGCAAAATACATTTATGGTAACTTTCTGACAAATTTGGTTGCCAGTTGCAAAATACATTTATAGTAACTTATTGTAACTTAAAACTTTACTGTAACTTACTGACAATTTTTTTTTTTTTTTTTTTTTTGCCAGATTGGTTGCAAAATAAATTTATAGTAATGTACTGAAATTTTTGGTTGCAGGTTTGGTTGCAAAATAAATTTACAATAACTTACTGACAATTTTGGTTGCCAGTTGAAAATGAAATTGTCCTCATCATTTATTCAGACTCAAGTGGTTGTAAACTTTTATGAGTTTCTTTCATCTGTTGAACACAAAGCAAGTTATTCTGAAGAGTGCTGAAAAATTATTTCATATATTAACTATGGCACCTAATATTAACTTAGTAACTGTAATGAATGTGACTTTTCCGATTTTAATATGCTAACTAAAATTTTAAAATTCAATTACATTTAATTAGGTTGAAACATTTGTTTACTCTGAACATTTGATAAACCGTTTTTTTTTATCATACCTGTTCATCACTTATTATTATTCACCTATTGTGATAATACTGTACATGAAAAGCTTCATCAATTCTCTAAAACATGCACATTTGACATCACCATAACCCTAAAATACAGCATGCACACAGTTGACAGACAGATACTTACTTTAGTCCTTCCATTAATTATGTAGTTTCCCAGTTTCCCATTGCAATTCCTGACCAGGTCATCCATGCGGCTCATCAAGAAGCAGATTTTCTCGCATCCAGGCTCCTTCCCCTCAATCCAGGTGATTTTATCCCCCCGTATGTCCTTCGAAGAGTCACTTTTCTGACTGACCAGCTGACCGTCAGTGAATTTACCCGTCTGATGAAGAGCCTTCACATCCTCCAAAATGGACAGTCCCATGTCTTCCCCCAGAAAGTTGTCCACCACACAGATGCCATGCTTGTTCATACATGGGATTATATAATCGGTGGCCAGCTTCTGTGTGTGGGGTTTGGCTTTCAGATCAGCTTCTGAGCTGCAGATCAGGTTGTTTTTCTCTGGATGGGCAGTTTTGGGGTGCTGTTGTTGGGTTTGGGGCACAGTGTTGTGTTTGTCAGCCTCTCTGCAGGTGAGTTTGTGCTTTTTCCAGTGCTCCTTTTGATGCTCTTTGCTGCAGTAAAATGAGATCCTGCACCTACCGCATTTTAGCAGGTTTTCCATCTTCCCACACAGCTCGCAGTACTGCTTATCCCCGTCGGGATCCAGAACTGTCGGGCACTTCTCCATGTCACCGACCCTTTAAATCCGGTGCTTCCACCGGTCAACTTTCACGCACAACGCGTCAGCATCAACATATACGAACGAACAACCGCGTCCGTTCATCACGGTAAGATATTCCCGTTAAATAAACCACAGGGGTCGGGATCGACACCGTGCAGCGCGCGCGCTCCATCCCGCTGCGCTCTCCTCTACAAGCGCGTGGCTGTGTTGCTCTGCGTTCTGCACGTCGCAAGTACAAACCAAACCTCTGACGTCACTGAGGGAGGGCGTGGTTACAGATGTGACATGATAAATACGCCCCGCCTCGCTTCATTCACATTTCACACACTACTGAAGGCGGGAGAAGAAGGGAGTTTGTGTGTTTTGAGAAACATCTGTCATACTCAGAAGGATCTTAAAAATATTAATGTCTTTGTTAGTAGTAAGGAGGTCTAATTGGTAAGGATTTAGAGTACTAAAGCTAAAGCTGAAGGTTTTAGTTATGCTCAGAGGGGGTTTAAGAGAATCGGATTCAGTTGCTTTTGTGAGCTGTGATTAAAATGACAAGATAACTTTAAATGACATATGCCTATATATTATTACCTAAAATGTTTAAATAGTTTATCTCATAGATTACCCTAAAGGTACAAAAGTATATATATATATATATATATATATATATATATATATATATATATATATATATATATATATATATATATATATATATATATATACACACACACACACAAATACATATATACATATACATATATATATGTATATTTATATATATATACATACATACGTATATATACATATATATATGTATATGTATATATACGTATGTATTAAGGGTGGAGCCGAACCCGAATACGGTATTCGGAAAGGCACGAATAGCGTGTTTTTACGAATACTTGATTCGAACAAATACTTGAAATATTATTTGTATTCGGGAGCAAGGAAAACACTATATCAAAAATCAGCGTTTCCTCATGAGACCACAGTGCATGCCCGCGTGAGTGAGTGAGTGAGTGAGTGAGAAAGAGAGAGAGAGAGAGAGAGAGAGAGAGAGAGAGACGCTCAGTGCAAAACGCGCCAAAGCCCGAAACTGAAAGAGACACGTGACTTTTAAGGGGTTGTTTCATATGGATTTATTAATCATTCTTACTGTTCAGTGATCACAAACTGCCGTAGTTTATTAAAGACACAAATCTCTCACTGCACGACAGCTGCGCGCCTTCAGCAGACCTCCTCATTCCTGCAGCACGAGAGCTTTATGATTGTTTATGCGCGCCAAAAGTGGCGGATCTGTCCGGTAAAATATCTGACTGCGTTTTACCGCATCCCTAAGGACTGTTTGGCGAAATATTTGACTGCATGTCACTGCATAACAAACCACTGAAAGGATATAACTTTAGAACTCATCAGAGCAGGCAACGTTTCTCCAATCTTCTATTGTCCAGTTTTGGTGAGCCTGTGTGAATTGTAGCCTCAGTTTCCTGTTCTTAGCTGACAGGAGCGGCACCTGGTGTGGTCTTCTGCTGCTGTAGCCCATCCGCCTCAAGGTTGGACGTGTTGTGTGTTCAGAGATGCTCTTCTGCAGACCTCGGTTGTAGCGAGTGCTTATTTGAGTTACTGTTGCTTTTCTATCAGCTGGAACCAGTCTCAATCCATTCAAGCACCTTTAGGATGTGGTGGAATGGGAGATTCGGATCATGGACCAAATCTGCAGCAACTGTGTGATGCTATCATGTCAATATGGACCAAAAAAAGAATGAAAAGTGCATGATCTTCTAATTGTTGGTGGGATGGAGTTCCATTCCCTAGCAGCTCTCACTGAAAATACAGATTGACTGAATTTACTTTTTTTGAGAGGAATAATGCAGTCTCCTCTGTCACCTCCTCTAGTAGTTCGGTGAGCAGTCGTTCTAATATTTACAAACTGATTTAATGGTGAAGTCGGGTTATGTAAAGTCTTAAACATTAAACAGATATGCACATATATAATTAAGTTTTCCCAACTAAGCAGGTTGTATTTCTTTAATATTAAACAATGGTGATATTGAACTGATTTCTTATCAAGGGTTTTTATGGATTGTTTGTATAAAGATTCAAGTGGCTTCAGAATAGTGATGCTGGCTTGGGACCAAGTGGTTAAACAATAAGTGATGTGCGAAATGATCATGGAGTGATGATAGATTAGGGCAGCCTCTCATAACATCTGATCACGACTAAATCTAAAATTTGCTAAACTGAATCTGACCCGGTTACACTGAATTCATACTGATCTTGGTAGTTCCTAATGGTTAGGAATAGATGGTTTTTGTTTGGTTACCAAAGCTAAAACAATGAAGTTTGGACTGTTTGAATGACATCTGTGTTAACTGTTCTGAAAAATGGTGGGGTAAATGTGTCAACCCAATGAGAAAGGGTTTACACATTTGCAAGACCTGTCTTCTGCTCTGCTGGGATAGTGATAATGAAAATGAAGTGGAACCTAGTTTCTTTAACCAGGCCAAAGCAAACAAGAAAAACTGTAAACAGCTACTAAATATTTTCAGTTCTTGAAAAGGGGCTCGGACTAAATCAGGGGTTTTCCATGAACCCTTGTAAGTGTTGAGGAAAACATCAAGAAACAACAACAACAACAAAATAGCTAAGAAAGATTAACCTAAATAAACATAAATCACACATGCGTCATATTAATTTTGAACAATGTAAACCAGTCTCTTAGTTTATGCAGTAAAATATAAGCATGCTTTTTTAATCTTAATGTCTGTGGCATCAAAATGACTGAAAAACTGCACACACACACACACACACACACACACACACACACACACACACACACACACACACACACACACACACACACAAAATCACTTCATTTGACAAGTTGCTTATGATGTGTATTGTAGCCCACTGCCCCCTGTAGGAGCACGCTGGCACTCATGCAGACAGTGAGGAGGCACGGGGCGGCACGTACACAGTTGGCATCAATCCTCCAGGCCAAAGTTCATGAGGAGGAACTGTAATCTGATATACTGTAATGTACTGCGCAATCAAAGCAGAGAGAGAGGGAGAGAGTGTGTGTGCAGGCCTGTGTGAGTGTCTTTGTGCATGTCTGTGTGTTTGGTTTGTGTGTCTTTGTGCAAGCTTATGTGTGAGTGTTTTTGTGTGCGGTGTGCCTGTGTGTACGTGCATGCCTGTGTGTATGTGTGTGTGTGTGTGTGTGTGAATGTTTGTGTGTGTGTGTGTGTGTGTGTGTGTGTGTGTGTGTGCGCGTGTGTGTGCGCGCGTGCGCGCGTGTGTGTTTGTGTGTGTGTGTTTGTGTAAGTTTTTTTTGCGCATGCCTGTGTGTTTGTGTATGTGTGTGAGTGCATGTCTGTGTGTTCTGCTGTGTGTTTGTGTGTGTGCATGCCTGTGTGTTCTGCTGTGTGCGTGTGTGTGTGTGTGTATGTGTGCATGCCTGTGTGTCTGAGTGTTTTTTTGTGTGCATGTGTGCATCTTTGTGTGTTCTGCTGTGTGTGTGTGTGTGTGTGTGTGCATGCCTGTGTGTCTGAGTGTTTTTTTGTGTGCATGTGTGCATCTTTGTGTGTTCTGCTGTGTGTGTGTGTGTGTGTGTGTGTGTGTGTGTGTGCATGCCTGTGTGTCTGAGTGTTTTTTTGTGTGCATGTGTGCATCTTTGTGTGTTCTGCTTTTGTGTGTGTGTGTGTGTGTGTGTGTGCATGCCTGTGTGTCTGAGTGTTTTTTTGTGTGCGTGTGTGCATCTTTGTGTGTTCTGCTGTGTGTGTGTGTGTGTGTGTGTGTGTGTGTCTGAGTGTTTTTGTGTCCCTGTGTGTGTGTGCTTGTCTGTGTGTGTAAGTGTTTTTGTGTGTTTTGTTTGTGTGTTTGGGTGTGTGTTTTTGTGTGCATGCTTGTGTGAGTGTGTGTGTGTGTGCATGTTTGTGTATGCAGACCTGTGCGTGTTTGTGTGCATGCCTGTGTGTTTGTTTGTTTGTGTGTGTGTGTGTTTGAGTGTTTTTGTGTGCCTGTGTGTGTGCGCGTGTGTGTATGTCTGTGTGTTCTGCTGTGTGTTTGTGTGTGTGTTTGAGTGTTTTTGTGTGTCTGTGTGTGTGCGTGAGTGTATGTATGTGTTCTGCTCTGTGTTTGTGTGTGTGCGTGCCTTTGTGTGAGTGTTTTTGTGTGCTATGTGCGTGTGTGTGTGTGTGTGCGTGCATGCCTGTGTGTCTGAGTGTTTTTGTGTGCCTGTGTGTGTGTGCTTGTCTGTGTGTGTTTGTGTGTGTTTTTGTGTGTATATGTGTGTGCATGTGTGTGTGCATGCTTGTGTGTGTGCATGCTTGTGTATGCAGACCTGTGCGTGTTTGTGTGCATGCCTGTGTATGTGTGTATAAGCGAGGGTGAGAGAAAAACACATTTAGGCTAACATGCAATAATTGAATCATATCGTGAACTGTGTCATGATTGAACCATATTCAAAATGGATCCACAATCAACATCTTGTCATATTCACTCATTAATTATTAATTAATTACTCTTTATTGTTTGTTGATTTAGTGAGATCCTCGTTGATTCTATTTGACAAGAGTCAAATATAATTGGACTGACTGAACAAATAATAGTTATCTGTTGCTTAATATAATCTGAATACCTACATAACAAAATAAAAAATAAAGAAATGTGTGAATAAATGAATTAATTGACTCATTTATTTATTTATTCACACATTTATTCATTATTTAAAATGTTATGTAGGTATTAAGCAATAAATAATCATTACTTTTTTAGTAAGGTCAATCATGTTTGACACTTGTTTTGTTTTTAACTCATTATTGGTTCAACAATACATACAATAACTTTTTGTGCATTTTTTGTGCAATTTATTATTATTGTTATTATTATTATTATTATTATTATTATTATTACCATCATTATTATTTTTATTTTTTATTATTATTTTTTATTATTATTATTATTATTATTATTATTATTATTACCATCATCATCATCATCATTATTTTATTATTATTTTATTATTATTATTATTATTATTATTATTATTATTACCATCATCATCATCATTATTATTATTATTATTATTATTATTATTATTATTATTATTATTATTATCTATTTATTTATTTACATATAAATATGTGTATTATTTATTTATTTGTTTGTTTAAAAACCATGTATAATCCTTAGGCATTTATTTTACTTATGAGGACTGGATTCACATTATATGACATTTTTTCCTTATCATTTTTATGGATTAAGAAAATATATATAAATATACAGTTGAAGTCAGAATTATTAGCCCCCCTTTGAATTTTGTCTTCTTTTCTAAATATTTCCTAAATGATGCTTAACAGAGCAGGGAAATTTTCACAGTATGTCTGACAATGTTTTTTCTTCTGGAGAAAGTCTTGTTTGTTTTATTTTGGCTAGAATAAAAGCAGTTTTTATTTTTTTTTAACACCATTTTAAGGTCAAAGTTATTAGCCCCTTTAAGCTATATTTTTTTCTCAGTAATCTACAAAACAAACCATCGTTATACAATAACTTGCCTAATTACCCTAACCTGCCTAGCTAACCTAATTAACCTAGGTAAGCCCTTAAATGTCACTTCAAGCGTAATAGAAGTGTCTAAAAAAACAAATATTATTTACTGTCATCATGGCAAAGATAAAATAAATCAGTTATTAGAAATAAGTTATCAACACTGTTTAGAAATGTGCTGAAATTTTTTCTCTCCGTTAAACAGGAATTGGGGGAAAAAATTATCAGGGGGGCTAATTATTCTGACTTCAATTGTATATAGTGTTATTTATGTGTGCACATTATGAATGCATGTATTCAGCATATAGTATTTCCCTTATTTCAATAATATTTGATTCTTAGAACAGATTTGTTTTGTAATGAAGACTAGACGTTTCGAAGAAATTACTTTAGACAATTGTAGTAAGCTATTTATAAAATACGTTACAAAACTAATAATTGTCTAAATAATTTAAATGAAATCTTCAAACCCAAATGTGTTTAACGTCACCATATTGACTGAACTAAACCATTCATTCATTCATTCATTTTCCTTCAACTTAGTTACTTTATTCATCAGGGGTTGTCACAGCGGAACGAACCGCCAACTATTCCAGAATGTTTTTTTACAACGGATGCCCTTCCAGCCGCATCTCAGTACAGGGAAACACACACACACTCATTCACACACACTCATACACTACGGCCAATTTAGTTTACCCAAGTCACCTATAGCGCATGTGTTTGGACTGTGGGAAAAAAACCGGAGCACCTGGAGGAAACCCAAGCCAACACGAACATGCACGCTCAACACAGAAATGCCAACTGACCCAACCAAACTACATTACCCATAATGACTAGCGGCCGACGCGTTTAAGACGCGCAGGTCCCGTGTAAATAATAGAAGTCCGTTTACTCGCCAGCGTTCAAATTATACGAAAATTACATCTTTAACAGTAAACACACGACGTCGAGGAGACAAATATAAACACCTCTGGTGTAGGTTTAATTTTTGAGAAAGTAATTCAACGTAAATACGTAAAACGAAGTCCCACGACAGAGGCATCCAGCTGGATTAACACGCACTAAAATCACAAGCAGCTGCTAAACTACAAGCAGTTTTAATTTCGTTCATAAACAAACCTCCACAGTAAAAAATACTTTATCACAGAGATGAGTAAACGAGAAGGTAAACACAGCATTTTTACATTACGCTTGCGGTTAAAATGATAGTGTTGAATACCTACATTACTAGCATCGTTTGCTCAATTATTGTGATGCTGTTGTGTAAACAATACTCTGTAAATGTGCTTAAATATATTCATATCTAAATACATCTCTGTTCAGACGAAGGATGTGCCCGAAAACGGAGGACAGAACCAGGTCAGAGATCAGAGGATTGTATGAACCCGAATTCAGTCGTCATTTCTGCATTCAAAGGTGAGAGACACTGATGAGATCTCACATAAAACACTATAGTGCTTTATATATACCTATTAAGGCCTAAGATATTTTTTACATGCATTTTTTATTTTTCTTTGCTATTTGGGCTTATTGGAACCTAATTAGTACTGTTTTGAATTATACTATGGTAAAGTGTGTGAATACAATCACCGGTCACTTTATTAGGTACACCTTGATAGTAACGGATTGGACCCCCTTTTGGCTTCAGAACTATCTTAATCCTTTGTGGCATAGTTTCAACAAGCCACTGCAAATATTCCTCAGAGATTTTGCTCCATATTGACATGATCGCATCACGCAGTTGCTGCTGATTTGTCGGATGCACATCCATGATGTGAATCTCCCGTTCACCACATCCCAAAGGCACTCTATTGGATTGATATCTGGTGACTGTGGAGGCCATTTGAGTACAGTGAACTCATTGTCATGTTCAAGAAACCAGTCTGAGATGATTCATGCTTTATGACATGGTGCGTTATCCTGCTGGAAGTAGCCATCAGAAGATGGGTAAACTGGTCATAAATGGATGGACATGGTCAGCAACAATACTCAGGTAGACTGTGGCGTTGACACGATGCTCAATTGGTACTAATGGGCCCAAAGTGTGCTAAGAAAATCTCGCCCACACTATTACACCACCAGCAGCAGCCTGAACCATTGATAGGCAGGATGGCTCCATGCTTTCAAGGTGTTGAGGCTAAATTCTGACCCAAACATCCGAATGTGGCAGCAGAAATGGAGACTCATCAGAGCAGGCAACGTTTCTCCAATCTTCTATTGTCCAGTTTTGGTGAGTCTGTGTGAATTGTAGCCTCAGTTTCCTGTTCTTAGCTGACAGGAGTGGCACCCGGTGTGGTCTTCTGCTGCTGTAGCCCATCCGCCTCAAGGTTGGACGTGTTGTGTGTTCAGAGATGCTCTTCTGCAGACCTCGGTTGTAACGAGTGCTTATTTGAGTTAATGTTGCCTTTCTATCAGCTGGAACCAGTCTGGCCATTCTCCTCTGACCTCTGGCATCAATAAGGCATTTGCACCCACAGAACTGCCGCTCACTGGATATTTCCTCTTTTTCTGATCATTCTCTGTAAACCCTAGAGATGGTTGTGCGTGAAAATCCCAGTAGATCAGCAGTTTCTGAAATACTCTGAGCAGCCCGTCTCGCACCAACAACCATGCCACGTTCAAAGTCACTTAAATCCCCTTTCTTCCCCATTCTGATGCTCAGTTTGAACTGCAGCAGATCGTCTTGACCATGTCTACATGCCTAAATGCATTGAGTTGCCACCGTGTGATTGGCTGATTAGAAATGCGCGTTAAAGAGCAGTTGGACAGGTGTACCTAATAAAGTGGCCGGTAAGTTTATATTTCATAGTAACCACAACGCTTTGTTATTAAATGCTACAGTTTACTCTAGTATTAACTACATTGAAACTGTGATAAGTACTGTGGCATACTTTCATTTTTACTGTAGTAAACTGCACTGTAAAAAATTCAGGGTTCCACGTAACCGATTTGTGTGAGGACGACATGAAGGAATTAAGTAACTTATTGGTTTTTCACAAATCTAAGTGGATTGGACTTAAAACACTTAAGTTGTCTCCCAAATACAAATACAAATATAATCTATGGTTGTAGAAACTACAGTATGGGGTCATTTGTTCATTGAGTGACAATAGCAACTACATAATCACAACAACAGGTTAATTAAAGTGCTTCACTGTAGTATGGTTCAGATTCAGACTGTAGTATTTACCCCTGTACATTACTAACTGCTATAAATGACACTCTTTGACAGTTTTCCAGCAGGAGCTTGACACCAGATATGATAAATATGAGCGTTTGGTGAAAATCAGCAGAGATGTCACTATTGAGAGCAAGCGGACCATATTTCTTCTGCACAGAGTGGCCAGGTGAGAGATATTACTGCACATGCTGTATTTAAAATGTAGTATGGAAAGTGTGTCCAAAATATGTTGTCACTCTAAATGATCGATTGAAACATAAATGAATTGATTTAGTATATAGAATAGTAACTGGATGTCGTGTAGTTGCATGGATGAATAGAGATAAGAATACTACTAAGAAAACTAGATTCTGTTTATCATGCAGCAATACGCTTCGTCACAGGTGCAAATTCACGGACGTTATATCAAAGGAGATAATTACATCTGTACTTATTTATTTTAAAGGCTCTTTTAGGTAAATTACCATCCTATGTTTCTAATTTATTAACATTTCACACCAACGACCAACACACTAGATCTGGTTCATGTATTCGTCTGATAGTTCCAAGGGTACTGTCAGAACTTGGCAAACGTGCTTTTTCCGTTTACGCTCCTAGGGCTTGGAATGACCTGCAAAATCAGCTCAATCTTAACACTCTTCCGACTCCGAGTACTTTTAAACATCTTTTATACAACATCTTAAAGGACACCTGTAATTGTTTTTTTATGATCTGATGTTTTTATGAACGGTGATTTTGTAATTTTGTGGAATTGTTTTTTTGTGTTTTTTATATGAAACTTTATGTGCTGCCTGCCATCTTGACCAGGTCTCACTGGAAGAAGAGACAGTACTGTCTCAATGTGATCTCCTGGCTAAATAAAGTAAATAATTAAATAAATACACATTCTAAATTCACACTCTAAATTCGCACTCTATAACATCAGAAAGATCCGACCCTTCTTATCTGAACATGCAGCTCAACTCCTTGTTCAAGCTCTTGTTCTCTCCAGACTGGACTATTGCAACTCTCTACTAGCCGGGCTTCCAGCTAACTCTATCAAACCTCTTCATCTGCTCCAGAACGCAGCAGCACGAGTGGTCTTTAATGAACCTAAAAGAGCACGTCACTCCGCTGCTCATCCGTTTGCACTGGCTGCCAGTTGCTGCTCGCATCAAATTCAAAGCTCTGATGTTTGCCTACAAAGCGACTTCTGGCCTTGCTCCTTCGTATCTGCTCTCACTTCTGCAGATCTATGTGCCCTCCAGAAACTTGCGTTCTGTGAATGAACGTCGCCTCGTGCTTCCATCCCAAAGAGGGAAGAAATCACTTTCGCTCTGCCCAGTTGGTGGAATGAACTCCCTAACTGCATCAGAACAGCAGAATCACTCGCTATTTTCAAGAAACTCAACTATTTAGTCTCCACTTCACTTCCTAATCTGCAATTGCCTCTCTGAATATCACACTAACTGTACCCAAAAAAAATAAAAAATAAATACTAATACTACTAATACTTCCCTTCTTAGACTTTACAGACCTGAAACTTGCCTACAGCACTTATTCATTGCTGCTCTCATAGTTGTGTAAATTGCTTCCTTGTCCTCATGTGTAAGTCGCTTTGGATAAAAGCGTCTGCTAAATGACTAAATGTAAATGTAAAATACACAGCCATTGAAATAAAATGATAACATTGGCATTTATTCTATATTAGTTATTGGATAGAGTTCAGTTTAATGATGATTGTTGTTTAATTTAGTTGAATATGAGCAAATCCAGCATTATCAATGTGACATTTGCAGTAAAACTTAAATTCAAATGGAAAGTGTGGAAAAAAGGAATTTATTTTGATTACAAAAACTCATTTGTCATTTAAAGAGACACAATATTACAGATTGTAAATAAGGGGCATGGCAGGACTCTCTAAATGGTTATTTATGTGCATCTGTTTAGTGTTCCAGATGTGGAGGAGATCCTGAATGAGGCCGAGGTGAAGCTGGATGGTGTGAGGCAGAAGATCGGACAGATCGCAGAGGAGCTGAGAGGAGAAGATTTACATCAGTTTCACAGAGCGTTTACTCCAGGTATGGACACGCGCTTACAGTGGTCAGGAGACAGTTATGTTTACACTCTAAGATATGATGTAGGTAAAACATTCACTGGCCACTTTATTAGGTACACCTGTCCAACTGCTCGCTGATGCTAATTTCTAGTCAGTCAATCACTGGGAAGCAACTCAATGCATCTATGCATGTAGGCAAGGTCAAGACGATCTGCTGCAGTTCAAACTGAGCATCAGAAAGGAGAAGAAAGGGGATTGAAGTGACTTTGAACGTGGCATGGTTGTTGGTGCCAGACGGGCTGGTCTAAGTATTTCAGAAACTGCTGATCTACTGGGATTTTCACGCACAACCATCTCTAGGGTTTACAGAGAATGGTCTGAAAAAGGAATTATCCAGTGAGCGGCAGTTCTGTGGGTCCAAATGCCTTGTTGATGCCAGAGGTCAGAGGAGAATGGCCAGACTGGTTCCAGCTGATAGAAAGGCAACAGTAACTCAAATAAGCACTCGATACAACCAAGCTCTGCAGAAGAGCATCTCTGAACACACAACACGTCCAACCTTGAGGCGGATGGGCTACAGCAGCAGAAGACCACACCGGGTGCCGCTCCTGTCAGCTGAGAACAGGAAACTGAGGCTACAATTCACACAGGCTCACCAAAACTGGACAGTAGAAGATTGGAGAAACGTTGCTGCTCTGATGAGTCTCCATTTCTGCTGACACATTCGGATGGTCGGGTCAGAATTTGGCATCAACAACATAAAAGCATGGAGCCATCCTGCCTTGTATCAACGGTTCAGGTTGGTGGTGGTGGTGGTGTAATGGTGTGGGGGAGATTTTCTTGGCACACTTTGGGGTCATTAGTACCAATTGAACATTGTGTCAACACCACAGCCTACCTGAGTATTGTTGCTGACCATGTCCATCCCTTTATGAGCACAGTGTGTCCATCTTTCTGATGACTACTTTTCAGCAGGATAACCCTTCATGTCAAAGCGTGAATCATCTCAGATTGGTTTTTTGAACATGACAATGAGTTCACTGTACTCCAATGGCCTCCACAGTCACCAGAGCTCAATCCAATGGAGCACCTTTGGGATGTGGTGGAACGGGAAATTCATCATGGATGTGCAGCCGACAAATCTGCAGCAACTGTGTGATGCTATCATGTCAATATGGAGCAAAATCTCTGAGGCATGTTTCCAGTACCTTGTTGAATCTTTCAGGAAGGATTAAGACAGTTCTGAAGGCAAAAGGAGATCCGACTCGGCACTAGTAAAGTGTACCTAATAAAGTGGCCAGTAAGTGTACAGTAGGTAGGTTGAACATAAAACAATTAAGTTGTCCCAAAAAATCTCAAGAATTGTGATGTTTCAGCTCCTTTTAAATAAGTCATTTGAACAAGCAGCAAAGTCATTGTTATGAGTGTGTTTGCTGCTGTTGTAGAATTAATTATTGTTTAATAAATTTCTGACAAAATGTTAAAAACAACAACTCTGAAATGATTTGTCGTGACAGGCCTTCATCATCACTCATGTCTCCAAGAATGTTTCCAAGAAGCGTCACTTTGCTTTTCCAGCCATTATTATTCACGTCTTTCATGAAAGAGACACAGAGTCTGCAGACTTCTGAGGGAAGTGTGGATAAGGCAGGGTGGACCGAGCAAATTTATCTTATCATTTTCAGATTATAGTCATCGGGGTCTTTCTCGAGACGTGACCGAGGTCAGATCCTTTCTATTTTTCCTTTATTGCCAGAGCTTTATTGGGTTGATAAAGCCTCTCGGTGCATCTAATGGGTTTGTTTTCACATTAAAGGCCATTAAGGGCTAAATTTGGCACCAATTGCATCAAACAAACCAAACATCAAGCAGTAGGAGATGAACAGTGTAGTGCATAAACAGTAGATAAATAAAGATAAATAAAAACGGTTAATTTGCATATGACTGTTTTACTATTTTGAACATTTATTAATGTATTATATATATATATTAGACTGTAAATACAAAAATATTATGGTGTCTCTTTATAGATAGACAAAAAATAAATAAAAATACACTAAATATTAGACTGTAAATACAAAAATATTATGGTGTCTCTTTATAGATAGACAAAAAATAAATAAAAATACTGTAAATATTAGACTGTAAATACAAAAATATTATGGTGTCTCTTTATAGATAGACAAAAAATAAATAAAAATACTCTAAATATTAGACTAAATACAAAAATATTATGGTGTCTCTTTATAGATAGACAAAAAATAAATAAAAATACACTAAATATTAGACTGTAAATACAAAAATATTATGGTGTCTCTTTATAGATAGACAAAAAATAAATAAAAATACACTAAATATTAGACTAAATACAAAAATATTATGGTGTCTCTTTATAGATAGACAAAAAATAAATAAAAATACACTAAATATTAGACTAAATACAAAAATATTATGGTGTCTCTTTATAGATAGACAAAAAATAAATAAAAATACACTAAATATTAGACTAAATACAAAAATATTATGGTGTCTCTTTATAGATAGACAAAAAATAAATAAAAATACACTAAATATTAGACTAAATACAAAAATATTATGGTGTCTCTTTATAGATAGACAAAAAATAAATAAAAATACACTAAATATTAGACTAAATACAAAAATATTATGGTGTCTCTTTATAGATAGACAAAAAATAAATAAAAATACACTAAATATTAGACTAAATACAAAAATATTATGGTGTCTCTTTATAGATAGACAAAAAATAAATAAAAATACACTAAATATTAGACTAAATACAAAAATATTATGGTGTCTCTTTATAGATAGACAAAAAATAAATAAAAATACACTAAATATTAGACTGTAAATACAAAAATATTATGGTGTCTCTATAGTGACACCATAATATTTTTGTAGGCTTTAAAGCAGGGGTCTCAAACTCAATTTACCTGGGGGCCGCAGGAGGTAAAGTCTGGGTGAGGCTGGGCCGCATAAGGGATTTCACAAAAAAAAAGTCCTCAAATGTCATTATTAACAGTTTTAATTATTTCTTCTGAACATGAAGTGTCCTGAACATTAATAGAACATTGAGTGAAGATTATGAACAGCTCTTCTGAACATGGCATCTTTTGCCTACTTCTTGCTGCCAGAGACTTGACAGCGCTTCTTCTTACAAATCTGAACCACATTTGGCTTTAGAGCGGAAGCAGTTGAGACCCTCAGTATGGCTTGAAGATGATCATCATTAAGTCTAGACCTGTACTTTGACTTATTGAAGTCCTAGGGAAAAAAGTGGGGGAACTCACTCAAAACTTCCATTCCCTCACCTAAAAAAAAAAAGGCGTATATATAAATAAAACACCCCCACCCCACTCCAGTCACATCAGTCTGTACCAGTCTGTATCTACCTATAATATATATAAGATGCAGGGCAGGCACGTGCACACATAGGGCTCAACCTGTGCAGACCACATGCCCTTTTTAGTCTTGCATAGAAAGTGCCCCCGCGACGCGACACACCCTCGGTCCCGCCCTTCAGTAGGCGCGCGATAACACCGCTCTTGAGTACGCGCGCGATAACACCGCTCTTGAGTACGCGCGCGACAACACAGCTGATCAGAACGCGTGCGACAACGCGCATTGAGTGACAAGCGCGCTGTGTACGGATAGAATCAGCGGAGCGGGGAGCGCTCTCTCTCACCGCTCCGCTGAATCTGTCAGTGTACAGCGGTCGGCGCGGGCCACAAAATATTGCACTGAGGGCCGCAAATGGCCCGCGGGCCGCGAGTTTGAGACCCCTGCTTTAAAGGCTGTATATCGGCGCTGGTGGGAGGCGTGCATTAAATTGAGGCCGCAAGCTGAGTGCCTTAGTGAGTCATCCGTGACGATATACAGTTATATCACACTGATACGAGTGTGATATTGTGTTTATACAACAGTTTGACAGCATAATAGTGTATATGAAAAGAAAATCAAACAAAATCCTTTTGTAAGAGAAACTACTTTCTTCCGCCATTCATTCACATCTGCAGCTGACGTCAGAACAGCAGAAACCGCTGCTCATTCACCAACGTCACTTTAGAGCTGGTGTTTGAATGATTCTCTAGCGTGATGTCTAAAGTGATGACAAAACAGCTGATTTTACTCACATTTTAAGATTATAAGGCTAAACGGCATGAAATGCCATCAGTCTACAGAGATTTGCCAGTATTTCTCTGTTGTAATCAAGAGATCACAATAATTATCCCCAACAAAGCCGAAGCAAAGCAAACACTAGCAGATTACTATGGTAAAAGCACAGCACTACAACATATAAACAATAACAGATCGACTTAGAATGTCACTTACCTGTTTAGAAATGATTTGATCAACTAGTTAGAAATTTACAGTTTTTCTCCCCTAAGGACTTATTATGGGGTCTCTGCCGCCATCTTGTGGCAGAATGTCAACCGTCTTTGCTTTGCTCTCTGTTACTCACTAAAGCTAAGCAGGCTTGAGGCTGGTCAGTACCTGGATGGAAGACCACATGCGAAAGCTAGGTTGCTGACAGAAGTGGTGTTTGTGATGCCAACAGGGGGCGCTCAACCTGCGGTCTGTGTGAGTCCTAATGTCCCAGTAAAAAGTGAAGGGGACACTACACTGTCAGTGGGTGCCGTCTTTCAGATGACACTATCAGTTTCCTCATTTAATTTACATTACATGTTTACATCCAGTAAGGTGACCTTTCTGTCAAATTAACCTCCAAAGAAATGTCCAGCAGTGGGAGTCTCCGTCTGAAGCCTGATAAGGGTTATCGGTTTTCCTGTCGGCCTGAGAAAAGCTGCTATTGTGGGAACTCTTTCACATTCACTGATTCACACAGAGTTCATGCGGTTCGACATGGAAAGCGACATTTATGTGTGTTTAATATGATCACAGTGTGAGCAGAGCGACAGATAAGAGTCTTTGATGTTAATTAGCAGTCCGAAAGTAAAGCTTAATCACAGAGTTTTCCATCCTGTCATTATTGATGTTTATACAAGACCTAATCACGCCAAATCACACCAAACTGTGTCTTATTTTGAAAAGAAGCACAAATGGTTTGAGTGCATTAAGCATATATTTTGGAAAGTATATAAGAAGCTTAGTGTAATATCTATTCCTCATTAATAGTTTTTCCTTATTGTTCAAAAAGAGCAGACATGGTCTGTGTGGCATGGCATGGTTAGTATGTGTTAAAATTGTGGGTATTTTCTGGTGAAGTCTTGTATCTTATGAACAGCAAGCGTTGAGGATGCACAGTAATAGGAGACATTATTACATACCTCTTGAATTAATATTGTGAGTGGATTTGTTTAAGGCCAATTTAATGTTCTACTTATTGTTGCAGATTTACTTTGTGCCTTAAGCAACACGGTTTTGTAATACATTTAGTTGATATTATATTGCTGTTGTTGTTATTTAATGTAATTATGTTAGTTAGTGAGTTAGTTAGTTAGTTAGTTAGTTAGTTAGTTAGTTAGTTATTTTATGTTAGTTATTTTATGTTAGTTATTTTATTTAATTTTTTATTTAATTATTATTTTTTTAATGTAACAAAAATTGTTATTATATGTAGTTTTTTAGGTTATTTTTTATTTTATTTTTATATTTATTTAGTTTTTTATTATTTTTATAGTATATTATTTTATTTAATTGATTTATTTTATTGTTTTATTTAATTTTATTTTATATTTTCTTACTTATTTTTCATTTATTTTATTTATTTTTATTTTTTCTTGTTTTTTATTTTTTTTATTTTATCCTAATTTTAAATTGTATTTTATATTCAATTAATTTTTTTATTTATTTTATTTATTTTTTATTTTATTTATTAATATATATTTTATTATTTTTATTTATTCTTAAATGTTTAATTTAATTTTTTGTTTATTTAATTTTGTTTTAAATTGAATATTTTTAAAAAATTTTATTTGAAATTTTATTTAATTATTTTTTATTTCATTAAATTTTTTTATTATTATTATTATTATTTTAATGAATAAAATTATTCTTATTTTATTTAATTTTATGTAGATTTGTTTGGTATTGTTTATGGTTTTTTGTATGTATTTGTTTGTATCATTGTGTTGATACAAGTGCTGGCCATATATTTGTGAAATTTCAGGAAAGTGAGAATTCATTTAATAATTAATAAGGTTTTTAAATGCACTGTTTGCTGATGATGTAGTCAATCTTAGATAAATGTAGATAATCTTTATAGTTTTACAACCTTTCAGTTTATCGTTGTTGAATTATGTGGAAAAGAAGAATTACTACTTTTATTCAACAAGGACACCAGAAATTGTGTAATACTGTGAAAATTATCCATTAAACATCCTTTGGGAAACATTTAAAGGAAAATTTCACAATAACTCTTGACTTATTCTGACTTATTCTGTATATTATAGTGATAATATGAATGACCCTTAGTTGTGTTTTCAGGCATTCAGGAGTATGTGGAGGCTGTTTCCTTCCATCACTTCATCAGACATCGCTCCCTCATCAGCCTGGAGGAGATCAACGCTCGTCTGGTCTTCATCAGAGACAATAATAAGGTATGATATTATATCTAAAATCAACATTTATTCTTCTGTTTCAACATGAACATGTTGTTCTCTGCTGAAACGGACGGGCTACGTCCTGCAGAGCACTTTCACCTCAGTTATCAGATGCTGACAATCGCTCCATCTTCTGCTATTTTTAGACTGCGGGATGTCTGCCTTCTGCGCACGTCTCTGTAAATAAGATATTTTTAGATGCTTTGGTCTAGTTCGAGGGAAAACCTGTTGCTATTGTTTTCTGTGCACATTTCTGTTTTGCTTATGAATAAACTGTTATCGTGTTATCTGTAGCAGTGTTTGATATTAAATATATATATATATATATATATATATATATATATATATATATATATATATATATATATATATATATATATAATATTTTATGCGTTAAATTTCTATTCTTGTATTGATCATTTTTTAGTTAGTCATCAATGCTGTTTTTAACAGTAGATATGCATGCTTTTTCTGCACTACCTGACAACAGTCTTGTCGTCAATCCCAGTTGTAAGAGCAACAAATAATAACTTGACTTCTAGTTGATCAATTGGAAAAAGTTGCAGATTTTGCAGAAGATCTACTGGAACCCACATGGAGCCAAGGTTCTCACAGAAATCAGTCAAGTTTGGTGAAGGAGAAATCATGGTTTGGGTTACATTCAGTATGGGGGCGTGTGAGAGATCTGCAGAGTGGATGATCAACATCAACAGCCTGAGGTATCAAGACATTTGTGCTGCCCATTACAGTACAAACCACAGCAGAGGGACAATTCTCCAGCAGGATAGCGCTCCTTCTCATACTTCAGCCTCCACATCAAAGCTCCTGAAAGCAAAGAAGGTCAAGCTGCTCCAGGATTGGCCAGCCCAGTCACCAGACATGAACATTATTGAGCATGTCTGGTGTAAGATGAAGGAGGAGGCGTTAAAAATGAACTCAAAGAGTCTTGATGAACTCTGGGAGTCCTGCAGAAACGCTTTCTTTGCCATTCCAGATGACTTTATTAATCAGTGATTTGAGTCATGTCAGAGATGTATGGATGCAGTCCTCCAAGCTCATGATGGAGTCAGACACAATATTCATTCTGTCTCCACTGCAGCAGGACTTTATATTCTACACTGGACATTATTTCTGTTCAGTGATGACACTTTAGTCTAAGCAAAGTCAGACCTTACTGTCCTAATGAAATCAGTCAAAATCAAGGCATGATCATATTTTATTGTGCTCAAATAAGCAAAATCTAGAGACTTTTACCTTTCATATGAGCCACTTCTGACACCAAATGATCAACTAGAAGTCAAGTGATTATTTGCTGTTCCTAAAACTTGGATAGGCCACTACTTTTGTCGGTTAGTGTATTAATCTATTAATTTTATGCATTCTTGTAATCATAACACCACTTAAGTGTAAAGTAAAAAAATAGACTCATGTGTTTTACATTTTCAAAGGTAAAAATGTATAATATTGTAATATTCACTATTTGTGAGGTCATACAGCTCCGGATAACTCAAAACAGCGAGCACTTGTCTCTCCTCCATCTTTAAAAGTCTCATGACAACACAAACACTGCTGTGACCTCAGCGGAAACCCCGTCTCTGTTTTCGTTTAATTGAACAATAAAAAAAAAAATGATGTGACTGACAGCACAGTTTTTGTGCACAAATTATCTGCAGGTTTATTTGTTAAAATGCTCAAACCATTAAAAAGGGCACCTCTCAATGCAAAAAAAAGTTAGTAATATATGCAAAGAAAACAAAACTAAATAGTTTACAAATGAAGTTTTGCAAAATAAAATTAAATGACGCAAAGAAAAAGTATTGAACACATGAAGAAAGGAAGGTGTAGTTTGCCAGTGAAAGCCCAGACAGCAGCTGAAATCTCTAAGTAGTTCTTCAGCAAGCCTCTGCCCTTCCTCAGTGTAAATGAACATCAGCTGCTTCAGTCCAACATCTGCATGAGCAGGAGGATGAAGATGAAGCCAGGGTGGACATTTCAGCAAGACAGTGATCCAAAACACAGCCAAGGAGACTCTCAGATGCTTTCAGAGAAAGAAAATCAAGCTGTAGAATGGCCCAGCCAATCACCTGACTTGAATCCAATAGAAAATACAAAATAAAGCTTAGATTTGATAGACGAGACCCACAGAAGCATTAAGATTTTGACATTTTGTTGAAGTCTGTGAGAATCTCTTACCTGAGCAATGCATGTAACTTCATTCTCCACATGAGAGGCGTCTTTAAGATTGCGTCAATTAAAAGCCTTTTATATAAAGTGTTTAACACATTTCTGTAGTTCAGCTCTTTCTCCTGTCATTCCATTGTTATTACACAGAACCCATTTTCAGATTTTTGTGTTTTGTTTTATTTTGATGTTTGTATTGTTTGCGTTTTTACCAATTCCATATCAACCGCTCCTTTAGAAATATCATTCACAGGGAAAAATTGTTCAGAACATATTTCCCCCGCCGTATATGAGCTACTGATCCGCTGATAGATCAGGTGATAGGCGATGATTTCAAGGGCCTCCTTTAATGCTTTTAGAGAGATTTCAAATGCTGTGTTAAAGTGATGTCATCATCACACATCAGCCAATAAGTGTTCGGCTCTTTCTGATAGCTCCGCCCTCAACATGTTATTGGCTGTGGTTTGGGGGGCAGGACAGAGCTGTTGGGTGAAAGTGTTGTTGTCAGATCATGTAGTTTGTGTGTGTTTTGTGTGTGTGAGATGCCCTCTTGTGGATCATTTAGGTAATGTGAACTGCGCAGCGATTTAGGGTGCTTTCACATCTGTAGTTCGCTTCATTTGGTCTGGACCAAGGGTAGTAAATGATACATATTTGCATTTTCTGCCGTCTTTGGGTCGTTTTCACACCACACTGCTGGCTTTGGTCCGAACCAGTTGAAACGAACCAAAATGCAGTCATCTGACAAAATCCACATCTCTCATTGGCCAGATGTTGTTGAACATATTTCCTAAACTGCTTATTGATTGGTCAGAATTCACGTGCGGGAAAATGCCAATGAACTCCCGCAGGTAAACAAAACCGGCAGACACAAAATGTCATTTTTACTCTAGAGGGACGACTGCGCTGGTTGATTGTATGCCTGCTTTAGACAAACTATACATTTGTTATACATATACTATACATTAATTTAGCTAAACTGCGACATGCTCATCTTGCGGAAATATTACCAATGATCCATCAGGTAATGTTTTCCCCCCTCTCTCTCTCTCTCTGTTGGTAAAGCGCTGTCAACAAATATTTTTCCATAATGCACAGTGCATCGGCCTACGGCAGCTGGATTAGTCCAAAAGGCACAGTACTTTTTGCGGTTGGACCTGTTTTAGTACGGATCATATTTTCACCACAAATGAACCGCTTCAGGGTTCGTTTGAAAGCGTACCGAGACCAGCTCTTCAAGCAGGTCTCGGTACGCTTATTTAGTCCGCTTTTGGTGAGCACTCGAGTACGATTGCTGCATTCTCACCTGCCCAAACGAACCGCACCAAAAGGGAAAACGAACTCTAGTGCAATTCAATCGAACTAAATAAGGCAAGTGTGGAAGCACCCTTAAAGACACAAAATCAAGTCATGTAATCTGAACGGTACAGTGATCTGCCATGTTTAAAGTCATGTAGTGGGAACTAGACTTAACTCCTTGTGTATTGTTCAAATTGACTACCCTTTGGTTATGTTTTTGACCTCCATTATAATCACATTTTTTGATTGCAAAAACAGCCCGCAACAACGAAAGCGTAGTAAGTTTGCCACGAGTGTATAATTCAGTTTCAAAAAACTTTTAAAGCATTTTCCCAAAAATATGCATCAAAATAAGATTTGTCAGCAAAAATGATTCCACTTGCTGAAACACGGAGGAAGTTGTGGCTAAATTAAGACTCAAAATCCTCCCAGAGAGGATGAAAACATCCCCAACAGCACACAAGAGTTAATGCGTGTTTGTCTCCTGGTCTCTGTGCTGTAGGCTGTAGGTGAGGGGACGTTTTCCAGTCCATGTGTCCTGACCTTCCAGATCACCCCGACAGATTACCTGCTGGGTGTAGCAGATCTGACGGGTGAACTGATGCGCATGTGCATCAGCAGCGTGGGGAACGGAGACATGGACACACCATTCCAGCTCAGCGGATTCCTGCGCCAAATCCACGACGGCTTCTCTTTAATTGGCAACACGGGGCCCTATGAAGTGTCCAAGAAGCTGCACACGCTCCGCCAGAGCCTGGGGAAGGTGGAGGACGCCTGCTACACCCTGCGCGTCCGCGGATCTGAGATCCCCAAACACATGCTGGCGGACGTCTTCTCCAGCAGGGCGGCACACATCGATCCTGATGACGCCATGGCTTGAGAGATGGAGGTGTTTATTGTATCGTGGGAGTGTTTCAGGACTCCTGCTTCTGTATCTGATTCAGTGCTTGCTTGTTGTTTTTTCGTGACAATTTTCATGCGGTTTGCACGATGTTTAAAAGGATAATTCAGCCAGAAATGTAAATTCGGTCATCATTTATTCTCCCTTTCTGTTTCTGTTGAACACCAAGGAAGATATTTTTAAAAATGATAGAAGCTATATTATTGTGGGAGTGTTTTAGGACTCCGGTTTCTGTATTTGATTCAACGCTTGCATGTTGTTGCTTCGCTCCTGGATTCCGAGCTGCTATTTTCATGCAGTCGTACAATTTAAAGGGATAGTTCAGCCAAAATGAAGATTGTTTATTCACTCTTCACTTCTGTTCCTTTCTGTTTCTGTTGAGCACCAAAGAGGATAGTTTGAAAAATGTTGGAAAGCTGTAACCATTGACTTGCTTAGTATTTTTTCAGTCAGTGGTTTTCAGCTTTCTTCTAAATATCTTCTCTTGTGTTTAGTAGAATAAATTAACTAGTGCTGTTAAAAGATTAATCACAATTAATTTCATCCGAGATAAAAGATTGCGTTTACATAATTTATTTGTGTGTGTGTGTGTGTGTATGTGTGTGTATATGTGTGTGTATATATGTATATAAAACAAGATTAATTTGCTTACCTCATTGGCAGATTATTTTACTTGTTTTAAGGAAAAACTCACTTAATATTGGCATATTATTTCTCAAAACAAGACAATATGTTTTGCTTGTCTAGAAAAATATTTCTTCATTTAGAAATTTGGACTAGAAACAAGTTTGGACTAAAACCTAAGCAAGAAAAGCATTTTTTGAAGTGTGTGTGTGTGTGTGTGTGTGTGTGTGTGTGTGTGTGTGTGTGTGTGTGTGTGTGTGTGTGTGTGTGTGTGTGTGTGTGTGTGTGTGTGTGTGTGTGTGTGTGTGTGTGTGTGTGTGTGTGTGTGTGTGTGTGTGTGTGTGTGTGTGTGTGTGTGTGTGTGTGTGTGTGTGTGTGTGTGTGTGTGTGTGTGTGTGTGTGTGTGTGTGTGTGTGTGTGTGTGTGTGTGTGTGTGTGTGTGTGTGTGTGTGTGTGTGTGTGTGTGTGTGTGTGTGTGTGTGTGTATATATGTATATGTGTGAGAATATATATATATATATATATATATATATATATATATATATATATATATATATATACACACACACATAAAATGCAAAAATATACAAAATATATTCACATATATAGTTATTTATAATTTGTATTATATATAATTTTTTGTATAAATAAAAATATAAACAAATATTTTATTATACATATAGGCATGTGTATATTTATATGCACAAAAGTATAGTACACACATGATTTTTGTAAATATGAACTTTTAATTTGGATGCAATTAATAGTTTGACAGCACTAAAATAAACTCTTCAAGGTTTATAACCACTTGAGGGAGAGTAAATAGTGAAAAAATGTTCAGTTTTGGCTGAACTTTATCTCTAACTTGTTCTTTCCTGGATGTTAGAAATATGTTTAATTTGGTTTTTCAGTCAAACGGTCAATAAAAGTGTTTTGGTACAAACTTGTGTCTGTGTTGATGCAGCTGAACTCTTCACATCTGGAGGATCATTTTACAACGGATCACTTATTAATTGTTCAAATAAACCAGTTGTTTTATTCTTTTGTGATCTTCTGTTGTTGTGTTATTTAAATTTTAGTTATGAAAATCCGTCCTCATTTGCTGAACCTGATTGAGTTTCTTCTGTTAAATCCATTCACTCATTTTCTTGTCGGCTTAGTCCCTTTATTAATCCGGGGTCGCCACAGCAGAATGAACCGCCAACTTAACCAGCAAGTTTTTACACAGGGGATGCCCTTCCAGCCGCAACCCATCTCCGGGAAACATCCACACACACACTTATACACTACGGACAATTTAGCCTACCCAATTCACCTGTACCGCATGTCTTTGGACTGTGGGGGAAACCGGAGCACCCAGAGGAAACCCACTCGAAGGCAGGGAGAACATGCAAACTCCACACAGAAACACCAACTGAGCTGAGGTTTGAACCAGCGACCCAGCGATCTTCTTGCTGTGAGGCAACTACCTACTGCGCCACTGCCTCGCCCCTGTTAAATCCAAAAGAAGATATTTTGAAGAATGCTAGATGGCACCCAATTACTTCCATAGGTCAATAGGTGCAACCAGCATTTTTCAAAATATCTTCTTTTGTGTTCAAAAGAAAGAAACTCGTAAGGGTTTAAAACCACATGAGGGAGAAAAATTGAAATAATATCCTTTTTTTTGCATGAACTGTCCCTTTAAAATGACCAATTTGTAATAAAGTGTAGAGCTATGTTTGTTGTGATTACCATTTGTATAACCAAAATATCACAGATAAGCCATGGTTCGTGTTCCAAAATGGTGAATCTGTGGTTGCAATTGTTAAAATACAACAACCATGTTTTTTTGGCTTTGTATGCGGTAACCACACACAAAAATAGGGCGACATGGTGGCTCAGTGGTTAGCACTGTCGCCTCACAGCAAGAAAGTCACTGGTTTGAGTCCCATCTGGGCCACTTGCCATTTTTGTGTGGAGTTTGCCTGTTCTCCACGTGTTTGCATGGGTATCCTCTGGTTTTCTCAGGTTCCTTCCTTGCCACAGTCCAAACACATATAGGTGAATTGAATAAACTAAATTGGCCAAAGTGTGTGTGAAGGAGTGTGTGTGTGTGGATGTTTCCCAGTACTGGGTTGCAGCTGGAAGGGCATCCACTGTGTAAAACATATGCTGGAAGAGTTGATGGTTCATTCCACTGTGGTGACCCCTGATAAATAAAGGAGCAAGCCGAAGGAAAATGAATGTATGTTTTTAAGGGAAATTTTTAAGGGCATTTTTAAGGGACCATTACATGATTTGCAATTAAATGTATTACATTATAATTATAAAACAAATGCATATTTATTAACAAATTCCTATTTATTTACAGAACATATTTGCAATATTTGCTTGCTTGTAAAATCTTTTAAAACTTTACTTATTCAGACTTCAACTACTTCAAACTGAAAGGATTCAATCTTTTAAAACAGCTTCATGGTTTCCGTTCAGGTTTCAACATTGAAGTTTCTCTTTTCTTCTGAGTTAAATCTATTATAAATATATAACAAAACACAATTCAATTTGTTTAATTGACAAATAACCAGATCAAGCTTCTTTCTCAGCTGTTGAAATAATGATGGATGTAAGTCTTCTTGTGCTCAATAGACATAAATAAACGAAAAAAGCGAGATTATAAACCAGTGCATCTTTTACAAATAATATTATCTTTTCCCCTTCATTCATGTCCATTAAAATTGCACGTTAAATGCTGACACATAGTGGCCATCCTGACCAACTGCACTGCACCACAATAAAAATGAACATTATCAAGACAGATGAAGGCATTTAGTGATTTATTGTAAATTATATATACATTTTTTTTTATCTATACCATAGTAAAATATATTATACTGTATATAATATAGTATTTAAACACTTTGTTTATGAATGCTCTATCGTATTGGAAAACTGATTGTAATGGCGGTCTATTTCTTCCAGTTCTCCACCATTTCCATTTCCACCATTGACTCGGCACAAAGGATTTGACGCGTAAAACCACAAACTTGCAATTACTGAAAAAATTAATGCAGATATGATTCCTTGGATTTACTCATTTTTTTACGTTAAGTGGTTGTAAACACTTTATTTGTGTTGAATTTAAACAAACAAATTAAGTTGAACAATCATTCATTCATTTTCTTGTCGGCTTAGTCCCTTTATTAATCCGGGGTCGCCACAGCAGAATGAACCGCCAACTCATCCAGCAAGTTTTTACACAGTGGATGCCCTTCCAGCTGCAACATGCAAACTCCACACAGAAACGCCAACTGAGCCGAGGTTCGAATCAGCGACCTTCTTGCTGTGAGGCAACAGCACTACCTACAGCGCCACTGCCTCGCCCTTAAGTTGAACATTAGTAAACTTAATTTGTTTGTTGAAATTCAACACAAATAAATTGTTTGCAACAGTTCTGCATGCAACACTTTTTTTCAGTAATGCAACAGTTAACTTTTCGTTTGTCAGGAACAACAAAAATCAAAAAACAAACGGAAGAACTATTTACACTTTACTAAGCTTCAATATAAATATGGTTTCGAAGAACAGTCAAAAGACTGTCTAGCATCAAGCCCCTTCCTTCTTTTATTTATTTATTTATTTTATTATAGCTTTGAAACATTACATAAAGTAATAATACAACAATTTGTATATTTACTATATTCAAAAACATTACTATAGTAACAACAGCAACAACCAAAAATGATTATGCAAAAACAGAACAGGAGAGAGAAAAAAAATTACACAATTAAAAAATTATAATAATAATAAAAAATAAAATAATCTTACAAAATACTTCTATACATATAAACAAAAATAATAACTTAGGATACAAATCTTCATTTTTACATAAATGGTTTCAAAAAAACATATATTTTGTTACAGATTTGTTTTATGATAATAGAAACATACTATCTTATGAGGATTTTATGAAGATACATAACTTTCCAATTCCTTTAAAAGAATTCCACCAAGTGATTAAAGCCCCTACATTTTTTTCCCTGTTGCTTAGTAAGCTTAGTAAGTTTTTGTTATGTTTATTATTGAATATAGGCTGAGGGAATAGTGTATTGAATAAGCTAAATTGGCTGTAGTGTATGAGTGTGTGTGAATGAGTGTGTATGGGTGATTTCCAATATTGGGTTGTGGCTGGAAAGGCATCTGCTGCATAAAACATGCTGGAATAGTTGGCAGTTCATTCCACTGCGGCAACCCCTGATAAATAAAGGACTAATGCGAAGAAAAATAAATGAAGGAATAGTGTATTTTTTAGAACTCAACAAATATCTTTATGGACAGTATACAGAAATTAAATTGAGATTAAAGTTTGTATTTATTTAATTGTTTATTTCATATATATGGCTTTGTGTTTTATAAAATATGAGTGCATAGATAGAAAGCATTTTGATTGAATGTAGTGGGCTGCTCTGGCCCAAAATGCCAGGGCCGATTTTTTTGCCTCAGTCCAGCCTTGTTGCTTACGCATACATGTGACGTATGGCATTATTAAACATATGAAACGTCATATACATAATATAATATCACAAAGTAAACATATTAAATGCTGTATTAAATAGCAATAACTATATATCTCAAAACAAATAGTATAATATTATAAAAAAAATATTACAAATCTCTTAGTGCTCTTTATGGCTCTAACACTGATAAACTGTAATATTGTAGTATACTTTAGTTTTCACCACAGTAAACTATGTTGTATTGTGGCATAATATAGCCCATAGTTGGAGAAAACTACAGTATTGTGTCATTTGTTTATATTACAGTATAATTACCCCTGCAGACTCATTCTAGTATTCTAAAAATATAGTATTTTTTACTATTATTTTACTCATTTTTATTATTTGTTTTTATTTTTATTTTACTTGTTTCTTTTATTCTTGTTTATGTAAAGCACATTGAATTGCCACTGTGTATGAAATGTGCTATATAAATAAACTTGCCTTGCCTTGCCTTAATAAAAATAGAGTATACAGCAAAATTGATTGCAGTTTATCAGTTCACTATAGTTAATTATGCTGTTTAAGTAAATGACTGTAGTATTCTTTATGTGGGATGCGTTTGGTCACTTTTCGTAGTCCATCTCATTTATATTTTTTGATGGTTTTGCAAATTAACTATTAATATTAAGTCTATTATTAGAAAATCTATTTTGTTTTGTATTCTTTTTATATGTTTCTGTGTGCTTAGTGTGTCAGATTTGTAATACAGATTAATCCCAAAACAATTAGGACATCTCAACTGCTGAAAAAGACAATTAATACACTGTGCATGATTCATTTTTATTGATAACTCTCTTGTATGTATACTGTTTTATGTATAACTTTGTACTGCTCTGTTTAATCAATAAAAAAAAAATAAAAAAATGTTTCAGGTCATTATGCAGACATTAGAAAGAAGCCTCGTTTACTGATTTCAGCCCTCATAAAAATATCTATACACTCACTGGCCACTTTATTAGGTACACCTTTCTTACTGCTCGTTAATGCAAATTTCTAATGAGCCAATCACATGGCAGCAACTTAATGCATTTAGGCATGTAGACATGGTCAAGATGTCTTGATGATCAAGAGGTGATTTAAGTGACTGAACGTAGCATGGTTGCTGGTGCTAGATAGGCTGCTCTGAGTATTACAGAAACTGCTGATCTACTGGGATTTTCACGCACAACCAGCGGCATTCAGATGGTCAGGTCATAAATTGGCATCAACAACATGAAAGCATGGATCCATCCTGCCTCGTATAAATGGTTCAGGCTGGTGATGGTGGTGTAATGGTGTAGGGAAGGTTTTCTTGGCACACTTTGGACTCATAAGTGCCAACTGAGCATCGTGTCAACACCACAGCCATGAGTATTGCTGCTGACCATGTCCATCCCTTAATGACCACATTCTGATGGCTACTTCCAGCAGGATAACCTGTCATGTCATAAAGCGTGAATCATCTCAGACTGGTTTCTTGAACATGACAATGAGTTCACTGTACTCAAATGGCCTCCACAGTCACCATATCTCAATCTAATAGAGCACCTTTGGGATGTGGTGGATAGAGATATTGGCATCATGGATGTGCAGCTGACAAATCTGCAGCAACTGCGTGATGCTATCATGTCAATATGGACCAAAATCTCTGAGGAATACTTCCAGTACCTTGTTGAATCCATGCCACGGAGGATTAGGGCAGTTCTGAAGGCAAAAGATGGTCCAACAGACTACCAGTAAGGTGTACCTAATAAAGTGGCCAGTGAGTACATATTCTAGTACTCATTTATAGTAAACACTTTTTATATAACTATAGTGATATACTGTAGTATAAGTGATGAACTGATAAATATTGTAGTATACTTCAGTTTTTACTACAGTAACTGTGGTGTATTGTAGTATATACCCTATAGTTGTTTAACACTATTGAGTGATTTGTTTATATTACCATAGTTGTTTTTTACAATGGCAATTGCCGCAACAGATTACATAAAGTACTTTACTATATTATGGTTCTGTAGTGTTTATCTTAAATTACTATAGTATTTTGTCATGTGGAAGTGGTTTACTGGGTCTAAAAGTCATGAGCTCAGATGTTAATTCGATTAGTCTGCTTCAGTAGGAGGCTGTGATTCTGAGGCTGTGAGCAGTTTAGCTCAATTAAAGCATTATGAGACCAACACAGGCCTCAGATCAGACTCTGTATTGACTGTAGAGCTGGACACAAAGAGCTGTTCTGTTCATTCACCGAGAGAGACAAACACAGGGAAACACACACACTCACAACAGGAGCTCTGTGTGTCCTCGCTCTAGATTACACCACAAACACATCTGATGACTGATTGTAATTCTCCACGATGACTGAGTGAAAATGAGTGCATGCATACATTTACTATTATTACAGCATATGTCAATCTGCTGTTTACAGTTTATAATTAAAGAGACTCATAGACATGGGACAGTAGATGGCAACATTATTAGCCCTCCTGGAATTTTCTTTTTCCCCAAAAGTAATGACTTTCACCAACATGAAAATATACGAGGAAATACTGAGAAAAATGTCATTGCTCTGTTAAACATCACTTGAAAAATGTTTAAAAAATATATCAAATTTCACAGGAGCTGATCATTTTGTCTTCAAGCTACCAATAACTACCAATTTCGATGCATATTTTAAAATATACAGTATTTTGTATATATTTGCTGGGTCAATAAAGTGAATATATTTATTATTTATTCGCTTATTTGAGCACAATAAAATATGATCATGTCTTGATTTTGAATGATTTGATTAGGACAGTAAGGTCTGACTCTGCTTAGACTAAAGTGTCATCACTGAACAGAAATAATGTCCAGTATAGAATATAAAGTCCTGCTGCAGTGGAGACAGAATGAATATTGTGTCTGACTCCATCATGAGCTTGGAGGACTGCATCCATACATCTCTGACTCAAATCACTGATTAATAAAGTCATCTGGAATGAAGAAGAAAGCGTTCAGCAGGACTCCCAGAGTTCATCAAGACTCTTTGAGTTCATCTTCAATGCCTCCTCCATCATCTTACCCCAGACATGCTCAATAATGTTCATGTCTGGTGACTGGGCTGGCCAATCCTGGAGCAGCTTGACCTTCATTACTTTCAGGAGCTTTGATGTGGAGGCTGAAGTATGAGAAGGAGCGCTATCCTGCTGGAGAATTGTCCCTCTCCTGTGGTTTGTAATGTAATGGGCAGCACAAATGTCTTGATACCTCAGGCTGTTGATGTTGATCATCCACTCTGCAGATCTCTCGCACGCCCCCATACTGAATCTAACGCCAAACCATGATTTCTCCTTCACCAAACTTGACTGATATCTGTGAGAATCTTGGCTCCATGTGGGTTCCAGTAGGTCTTCTGCAGTATTTGTGTTGATTGGGATGCAGTTCAACAGATGATTCATAGGAAAAATCGACCTTATGCCACTTTTTCCAACTAGAAGTCAAGTTATTATTTGTTACTCCTACAAATGGGATCCACGACAAAACTTTTGTCAGGTAGTATACATTAGCTTAAAGGCTATAAGGGATTTTAAACACTGCAATTATTATCCACTGATACAAATCAACATTTGTTCAGTTTATTTAAATCATTAGTTTTTGCTGATTTTACACAAGTGTGTATGCATCGCTATTTCGGACATCATTTACATAATCAACTTCAAACCTAATAATACATTTCTGTTTTCTGAAATGTTTTGCATTTTCTTTATAATTATTTATCCTCTGTTTGGCAGTTTATTAATAAAATGTCTCCAAAAGTGAAGCTTGTCCATCAGATATCATTGGGTTGACTTGAGTTCACCTCGAGTGAATCAAGAATCAGTGAATCAAAGGAGTCAAATTCCAGCAGACGTCACCGACCGAATCTCCTTCTCCACAACCGTCCACATAACGGGACAAAGTGCGCCTCTGCTCCGCCTCTCGACTGCTGCTTGACAACCGTCTGCTATGGCCTCTCTTTTCCTCTGGATATTAAAAATAACATGAAGAAAACACTCGAGACATCCTAAACAGACGGAAAAACGACGAACTTTCTTCAGGATTGCTTTGCGGAGTTTTTCCTCTCACAGGAAACTCGCCTTTTAAGTCTCATCGGTGACTTTTGAGGGGGTATTTTAGTGAAGGGTTGATTAAGATTGTATAAATGACAACTTGCGGAATATCGGATGGAAAGCGTGAAGTTATAATTCAGATTTCTGTTGGAAAGTGAACGGCGTCCGGTGCACGCGCAAAAAGCGCACGCGCAGCCCAACGGAGGATGACCCGCGTCGCGTTTGGAGTTGAACTAAAGTAAAAAACTAAGTAAATAACCAAGTAGTTTCGGGGATTTACCAGTGTTAAACCACCATGATGTTCGCAGGAATGGTCAGGGTGGAAAACACCTCAAAAACGCTCAAAACTGACATAGACTCTCCATGTCACCGGTGTGCTGTGAGGACAGGTAAGACAAAACTGCGATTATTGTTCATATGTACAACGAAATAGCGTGATATTGTGTACAAGTGATTTATCGAAGTTGAAAACAATGATTAAATTTTCACTTCAGTTGTTTTGGATCCGTTTTTTTACTTGACGTTTATTTGTACATTGATTTTACTAGCAATTTGCTAGCAATACTAGCAAGTTTTGAGCGGAATTAGTCTCAACAGTTATTTTTTTATTAACATTAAATCTAACAACATCAGAAAACCCTACTAAATATAACATTTGACATGATTTAATGCAATCATACACTGTTTATAGATAATTTTAGCATGATATTTAAAAAAAATCGATGTATATGGTATTCATACACATGTATATCTACATCCCTTGAACAGGGTTGGTTCAAATGCATTTTAAAATACAGTACCAAGTATCTTAATTTTGTGGTGTATCAAATTAAACCACAACATACAGCACTCACAACATGTATCAAAATAAAATACAGTATTTTATATTTAAAAAAATACTACAAAACACTTTTACAATAGAGCATGACATTTATTTGCAAATCTTTCACCAATTAGACCTATTCGATCAATCCCTTCCCTGAGTTAGTGAAGTAATCAATGTTTGATAGCAAATGCAGATGCAGCCAGTAGAATTGCCATCATCTCTGTACAATGATCATTCAGCCTCTTAATATTTTAAAAGGGTGTTAAATAGTTTATTAAAAAAATTGTTCACAGAATTTTTCAGATTTTCTTAACTGTATTGAACTCTTCATGAACTCTTCCTCTTCATGAACTATACAGTGGACCAACTGATCAACTACAGGCATTTAAAACAAGCCAATGAAGTATTGTAGGAATCGCCACTGTCGGACTTATTTTTATATTGTTTGTTTTAATGACATTTGGCGTCAGCAATCCATCCAAAACTACTATTATTTGTTTGTAAGATTTTTTCAGTGCTTCTTTAAATGGAAGTCAGTAACATCTAAAGCACCAATCAGAGGGTGCATTTATATATCTTGATGTAGATGTCTTACAAAGTATTTTACCGTATTTTTTAAAATACAAGACATTAAAGTATTTTAATACAAAATATTTAGCCGTTTTCATCAGCCCTATCAAATACTAATTACAAAATTCTATTTTGTATGTAAAATACGTATTTAAAATACATGTATCCTAAATACTGCCCATCCCTGCCCATGATCATGTTACTATATTTGTGCCCTTTATAATGGGCTCTATGCACAGCTAGAGTTTTTAAAGCCAATCATGAATTTGCGGTGAAAGCTTAATGTGACCATTTTCAATTTCGCAAGGTTGTTTTTACAGCATTGATGTTGTAATATAATTACAATACATTCAGTTAAATAGACTTAAGCATTCATTTAGTTGTAAAACAAGATGAAAGACCATTGTAACCACTAGCGCGATCTAATTCGTTCAATTTAGTACGATATGCTCATCACCCAATGTTGGTTGGGGTTAGGGGTGCGATTGGGTGCCACGCCTCCTTTTTAAAATTGTACATTTGCGTACGATTGAACTTGTACGAATTTGTACGAATAAGCCACTAAACTGACAAAACGTAAAATACTTGCGTTTCCTTGTGAGATTAGGCTGAACAAACAGTGAAGATCGCTGATTTTTAAAGAAATCAGATTATAAATGTGACAATTTTGTAATGGAAAGACAGTTCAACGGAAGCTCTTGGGCTACCTGGCTGAAAATGAAAAGTCTGTGTACATATAGCCCATAGGGTAAATGCAGAAGCACACAGAAGGACCTTTAATTTGTCAGTAACCTGGGTCAAGCGCTTCCGGTGAACTGCAGTTACCAAATTGGCGTGTTTAAGGTCTGTAAATCTTCACTGCCTAAATGATAAACGCTATAAAGTGGGTCTTAGAATGTACAAGAAGCCCTGCATTAAAGTAAATTTTTCCACGTCGTGTCTTTAAAATATTTACATTTATTTTACTCCAGTATTTCCAATGCTGTTTATGCGCTCATCTGTAGATCCTGACAGGTGCCTGCATATAAATCGCTTTTCTTATCTTAGTTTATGCCTCAACAACTAAATGAAGACTGAAGTCTATTTAACTGAGTGCATTTTAATAACAGTGCAGCATCGATGCTCTAAAAGAAACCATATGAAATTAAAAAGTCACATTAACCGTTCACCGGAAGTTTATCAGTATGGGAAGAAACACTAGCTCTGCATATACCCTATTGTTTCTTTTGACATGTACCATGCATGCCTGTAGCCAGGGGGGTTGGCAAAAGGTCCAGAATTTGTCCCTTTAATTATTTTGTGTAATTTAACATTATATAATATATTTATTATATAATTAATATAATATGTTTATATTCAATATTTATTGTAATAGTGTCATTTTAATCAACTCTGGCCAGTAATTCAAATCTCGAGCCTCAAAGCCACAATAATGTGACGCGAGTAACGTGACATAACCCACTGAGTGGTCACATTTGAATCTTTGATGCGACATTCATGGATACTGACTGCCAAACAGGGTAAGGCAAAAGTTACTAACTTAACAGATGCCCCATCCATGAGGTTCTAGGCTAACTGGCCGCATTAGCCGGGACGTCCTGTATATTTATTGACTTGTCCAGTACATGACCTCCCTTTCCCTATTTTTGCCATTAATTTTTTTTTAAATAACTGTCCGACGAAAGCTTTAAATGGGAAGCGGAGTCCTCAGCTGTCAGATGTCACTTCACAGCAAAAGGCGCAATCCCGTCACTTCTGTGTTTTTGAGGCTTTTTTTCTCACTTTATTTGTTTTATTCTGATCGGATATAAACCCAATCACTCAAACCACTTCAGAAGGTGATCTGGGATGCATTCCAGATGAAACTGCACCGGTCTAATCATTTTTGGGATGAAATTAATATAAACAAAATAAATTATGACCTGGAGAAAATCTGACCATGTGCCTGAAACACCTGTAGGTGTAATAAGGCTTTATGTTGTTAAACCAAAGAGGCTAGAAAAAATCTGAAGAATAATTAATATTGTATTATTATTATAATGATTATTATTATTAATATTATTGTTGTAATTATTACTTTTTTATTGAAATGTCCAAATTGTGACTGGGGACAGTTGCATGTGCTGGCCGGTTTGTTTTTATTTTAATAAGTGATAGTAGACTACAGTTTTTTTTTTTTACTTTAAGACTTTAACAGATATTTCCTAATGATATATGATATAATAATTTTTATTTTATTTTTTAATTAATCTGATTTAATTTTTTTAATTGCATTTTTGGGAAATATTTTTAATACATCAAAAAATGTGGATATGATCAAATCTAACTAATCCAGCAAAAAAAGTCACTAAAATGCAGTATTGAAATCTCATAGTTAAATAGAAACTGAGGCATATAACTGCAAAAAAGGTCCACTTTTTGAGAAAAAAAGAACCACCCCTTTCACCAGGCTGGCTATGGGCCTGCCATTGTAATTCCTTAAGCGTTATATGTGCTGTACATCAAAATATAACACACCTGTAATATAATACAAGCTTCATGTTTTGATATTTCTAATATGCATTATAATCTTTGGAGAGCGAAGTCTTTTCCTTTATTCCTTTAACCAAAATCTCTACCCACATCAAAGCTCAGCAAACAGTGTCAGAATACATGAGGACGGAGCAGCTGGTGGTTTGGTTGGTGGGTTTATTTTTAGACATCCATCAAAGGTTCGGACAGATTTCACTAGTCACTGCAATGTCAGAAAAGACCTTTCCAATCATAACAGCTCTTCGCTATTCACATCTGGGAGTTCAGACATCATAATATTGGGAGAAACGTGAAACTCCTGTGAACACAATCGCAGAATATACAAGATCAAGGTGTGAGCAAACATGGAGAATTAATTCAAAAATTCAGGCAGATTCCAGACTTATACTTCTAGCCCTGGTGTATCAATCTGTATGTGGTGAAACACTTAAATACAGCTTCAGGAGTGTTTATTGGTGCTGTAATGAGCAGTTGGCATGCTGTTAATTGGCATGGTAGAGATTAGAGTCGGTGGAAGCTGCTTAGATGCATGCATCTGTGTCGTCAATCTGTCAGAAAGTCTCTGTTCTGTTCTTAAATCATGATGTAGGTCAGTTTGAGGATGTTAATGTTGTTGTTGATCATTCATGGAATGTCAAGTTTACAGCTATGAACGAGTTTTGTAGAAACGTGCATTCAAAAACTTCCAAACATTTCCAGAGAAAATGAGGTATTTAGCATTAGTTTAATTTGTCTGGCAATATTCAGGTCTGAAAACATGTGGAAGGAAATGAGGTTGAGTTGGTGATCACATTTGGATGCATTTTTCTAAAAAAAAAATTCCTAAACCTTTTGTGTGTGTGTGTAAAGTTATTTTTGTTGCGATGTTGTTTTGATTAATTATTTTTTTAAATCGTCATACTTCTACATCTTTAGATGTTATTTATTTAAAGCTGTTTTTGTTCAAATAGATTCCCTAGACCACAAAGTTTAGTGTGTGTGTGAGTTAGGTCAGATTCAGCTGGTTTGTGTCTCTGTAAGGGAACAGGAAGTGTGTTGATTCGCCAGAACTGCAGCTGCTAAATTTAAATGCAGAAGGGAGAGTTTCTTTTGTTTGTCAAATAACCCTGTGTGCAAGTCCTTATATCTAGTCCCAAGTCTGTCTGTCTGTCTGTCTGTTGTTCTATTGTTCTATCTGTCATTCTATCATTCTATTTATCCATTGTTCTGTCTGTCCGTCGGCCCGTCCATCTGTCTGTCTGTTGTTCTATCGTTGTATCTGTCATTCTATCATTCTATTTATCATTCCATCCATCCATCCATCCATCCATCCATCCATCCATCCAACTAACCGTCCATCCGTCCATCCATCCATCCATCCATCCATCCATCCATCCATCCATCCAACTAACCATCCATCCGTCCATCCATCCATCCATCCATCCATCCATCCATCCATCCATCCATCTATCGCTGGTTTGAGCCTTGGTTGGGGTTAGTTGGCATTTCTGTGTGGAGTTTGCATGTTCTCCCCGTGTTGGCGTGGGTTTCCTCTGGGTGCTCCAGTTTCCCCCACAGACCAAAGACATGTGCTATATATAGGTAAATTGAATAAATGAAATTGGCCGTAACGTATGTGTGTGCATTTGAAAGTGTATGGGTGTTTCCTAGTACAGGATTGCAGCTAACTTTGGTTTCTAAGGGCCTATTCACACAAAGGACTATAATGATGAATTAAAAAAAATATTTTACACATCTAAAGATCACAACATGCCAGTTACTTTTTTTGTCCAGCTCATGAACAATGACAACATGGACAGCCAATCAGAATTCATCCTGCTTTTTAAAGAGTGTCAGACTACACTGAAAAAATTATTCATTGGATCTATTAAAAAAAAAAATAAGGTAAGTGGTTGCTAACAGTTAAAATGGGCTGACAAATTAAATTTTGTCATGTTCAACTTAATCTGTTTGTTTAAAATTAACCCATATAAATTGTTTGCAACCACTTACCTTAATTAAATTGAGCAAATCCACTGAATCATTTTTATCACTGTATAAAACTGCAGTGCTTCCTCATAAAACATTGTCATCCACTTTTATGGCCAGCAATATAGTTATTGCTATATTTATAGTAATGATGAACAGGCTTTATTTCAGTGAGCGTGAATGTTTAGGTTGTAGATTTAGCAAACTATAACAACACTATGGTATTATGGGCTCACAGAGAGCTGAGCTTTCTCTCACTGTTGTCTTATCTGATGTGTTTTTTAAAAAGTGGAGAGGAAAAGAGCTTATGTCAAACTTTCACTTCCTCAAATGAGCTACTGTCACTGGACAAGTCACGCTATACATGCGTACAAGTTCGGTGAATCAGCTCAGATACACAAACTCCCCCAGACTCTGTCCTGCTCCTCCTCAAACATTCCCTATTCCTCTTCACGGGCTACTTGACGTGCCATTGTGTGTGAAGTGTTTTCAAGCAGCCAATGGGAGGCTGAGTTAAGCAGAAGTGAGGTTGGAAAGGCCTCTCTAATCGACTAAGGTAAACACATGTTCCTCTAAATTCAATTGAAAATGCAGGCTTTTTAATATCTGTAAATATTGGTTGTTGCAGGTTAAAGCATTTATCAGTAATTAGTCATGTTTGCTGAGTCAAATACATGTAACTATTGCACATACTTGCCGTTTTTATGCACTTTGAGGATTTGCTCAATGTTCTTTGTGTTTCTTACACAAATTATTCCTCAAATGCACCATTAACTAGGGATATTCTCAGAAGATTGGCTAATGTTCTGTTCTGGCACATTCTGAACCAACATTTGCCCCTTTCACACATACAGACCTTTCTGGTCTGCACGTGTGAACAGGCCCTTTTTGAAAATGCAGTTTTTGAATTTTATCCGGAAAGAGAAGTTGTAACATTACCGGTAATTTGCCAGAATGCTACTCTGTGTGAACACGGAAGGAAAATTGGCGGAAAGAGCGAATTCATGTTGACCAGTTAAACTCCGCGGACCAGGTACCGGGTCCGTGACGTCATCGACTTTCGCTTTAAGATTTAAAGGGCTAGCATTGCACCAGACCCCCTTAAGTGGTTTCGTTTGAAAGTGTAGAAGCTATGTTTAGCCCCTTTCACACATGCAGACCTTTCCGGAAAGGTTGTATGTGTGAACAGGTCCTTTTTGAAAATACCGGTAAATTCGTTCTGGCTATTTTCCGGAAAGAGAAGTTGTAAGATTACCGGTAAATTGCTCGGAATGCTGCGCTGTGGGAACGCAGAAGGAAGATTCCCGTAATAAGCGCGTGCACGTCTAGAACGTGCTGACGTGAGACGTCTGCTTTAGCCAATCACAACAGTCAGACGCATTTACGTCCGCGCGGTTTGTGAGAATAAAAGCCTTTGAATATTTTTCCAAACACATTTAGCTGCTAGAAGTTATTCAGATCACGTTTATATGTTCTTCTTAATGCCAACTGTGTAAATAATCATCGATGGGATGCTTATGATAAGCCGTTGTTTGTTTACCTTCAAGCTTTGCGTGTGCCTGTGAAACAGCCTGTGAGCGCCTGCACACGCACATATTATGAACATATCGACATGCGAAAGTGATCCTGCGAAAGTTGTTCACAATATTGATCATCCACAGAGTTTGTGATGTAGTCAAATGTTTACAAATACAAGCGCAGCCGTTTAAAGCTCATTTGTGGTGAATGATGTCAGAATTTACCGGTATTTTGGAATGGATGTGTGAATGCTCTTTTCTGGAAAATTTCCGTAACGTCCTCGCCTGTGTGAACAGCGCTTTTTTCAATATACCGGTAAAGTCTTTCCGGAAATTTTCCAGATATTTACCGGTATCACTGTGTGAAAGGGGCTTTTGATGCACGTATGCATCACTTTGGTTTTTATTCTACTGTACAAAAATTATTTACACTTAAATACACAGAATTTTGGATACCCGAGCTGGGTATTTAACATTGGTTCATTTTCATATTTTTCATATGACATGTACAAATTATAGCTCAAATGAAAGCTCCTGCCGGTGCTCATACGGTTCTAGCATTCTTTTTACTGAATTATATTCACATATCAAACAGTTGCCGAATGAATTGTGGTGTTTCCATGGCGCAGTAGTGAAAACAATGCATTTATGATCAATAAGCAGCCCCAGATAGCACAGACAGCTGTCATCTCTTACCTTATGGTGTGTGCTTCAGGGCCATTTCTCCTCTGTTTTTGAGGTGATGTGCATAAGTAATCCTTTTATATATCTTATGTGGTCCAAACACAGTGAATTATGTTTGATCAAACAAAAGAATAGTGAAATATGAAAACAATGATCGTCCCTGTGGCTTGTACAGCACCTCTCATCAGTTGGAATACAATACCTTTTGCATAGATTATGGTGGAGACATTTTTCTGTTTTCCTATGATTACAGACATGTGCAGGAACCACCAACATTAATTACAGCACACTAGACCACACAGAACCTAAAAGGTACACTTTCAAATTTGAGTTTATAAAAAGAAAATACAAAAATTTTTTAGGCGTTTATTATAACACAGACAACATATACAGTTATTTTAAACATTTTCAATAGTGTTTTATGAAAATTCAAAGGGTTTTCTTTAAAATGATATCAAATTTCTGCATTTACACCTCTGCTTGTGGATTTGGGAAGCTTTTAAATTTGGGTAGGCAAAATCCAGGCAGAAATCCCAAAATAACAGCAGAGTTTAACTGGTTTGAATGCGCTGACTTGAGACTTGTACTCCAGCCAATCAGAACACTCTGACGCATTCACATCCGCTCTGTTTCTGAAAATAAAAGCCATAAAAAAATTTTTTCAGACACATTTAGCTACTAGATGTTAGTCAGATAACAATTCTATGTTCATTATTCATGCCAACTGTGTAAAAAAATTATTGATCATTTTGCTTGTTTACCTTCAAGCTCTGCTTCAGTTGCTTGATGCGTGCTCCGGTGCAGCGCCAGCACACACACATATTATGAACATCTCGACATGCGAAAGTGTTCCTCCATATGTTTTCATACAAGTTGTTCACAATACTTATCCATCCACAGAATTTGTAAAGTAGTCAAGTGTGTAAGCATTTAGTTTTGGTTCGCTCTTCTGCCTTTGGATGTCTCTGGAACAAAATCAGCTACATGAATGCTAAAGCGTTAAAAAAAAGTGAAACCATCAACAACAAAAAAAGACTCCTTCTGTGTTTACAAATATTAGCGCAGCCGTTTAGAGATCATTTCTGGTTAATGATGTCAGAATTTACCATTATTTTATAATGGATGTGTGAATGGTGTTTTCTGGAAAACGTCCGTAACATCCTTGCCTGTGTGAACATTGCTTTTTTTGAACCAACCGGTAAAGCGATTCTGGAAATCTTCTGGATATTTACTGGTATGACTATGTGAAAGGGGCTATTCTTAAAGTGGTCGCACACCGGATGCGCCTCTCGGCGACGCTCTGCGCCATCCAGTGCCATGCATTTTATAATTCTTAACATAGATTTTTATCAGGGTACGCACATTGGAGCCGCAACGCTCAGCTCAAGAAAAAAAAAACACTTCGGTGGACACTCGCTCTTAAAAAAACATTTTCGTAATGTTTATAAAATAATGAATTCTGATGCTTCCTGAAATCACATTAAAAAAAAAATTAAACACTCTTTGAACATTTCAAAGATTATTAAGAAATAACATTTTCAAAAAAAGTTACAACTTTATCAGAATGTAATAATTTTATCGTACTGTTTTCAGCTGACACTGAAGCCACGTATAAATCAAAATGATTTTGACAATCTGATTTTGATTTGTGACAATCACATTAAGTTAAGCTTTAGTTTCACTAGTTGTTTTTGTATAGAACATGTAAAACAAACCATGCACAATGTTCATACACTTCTATTTTTGTCCTTTAAAACAAAAAAAAATTATACTTTTTAAAACAAATGTTTTTCAAACATGTTCTGTTTTAGTATACATACACAGTGAACAGAGATTGCTGTAGCATAAGCAAATACATTAACAGTGTACAAAAGAGAACAAAAAAATGTTAATAACAATTAATAACCTTTGAAACATTTGAATAGGAGGTTCATGTTTTTGTTTAGGAAATCATCAAGCATGTGTCTTTAAAGGGCCATGAAACCCCCTCGTTTCAGCAGGGTGTTTTCACACCTCTACTTTGGAAAAAGTCAGAAAAGTGGGCGTGTCCAGCTCTGTTTAGGGGGGAGTGTCGGAGGAAGAAAAGAGGGATGGTGTGGAAATGTCTATTTGGGCGCGTTGAGTTTCAGAGTCAAAACACACACACACACACAGGGGACAAAGTGACCGTGTTTACATGGACATCTGTAGTCGAATTATTTGCCAAATTATTAAATGGTGGACTTTAACTGCAGTTTGGCTCTTTCATTCAGGGAATTCATTCATGTCCCTTGCGACAAACAAGATATTTGATTCGAGGAGCTGCTCTGAGCGTGTATTTTTCATGCAATGTTTGATACCGCACGGCGAATGAGAGAAAAACCCTCCGCATTTCCCAGAAACTTAGATGCACTCGACAGGTAGTGTCAGAAAGCCGCGTGTGTTATTCTGGTCACTAAATGCGGTGAAAACCCTACACGAGGTTAAAGTTTGGTTGTAGTGCTAACATGTTTACACTCGGTGCAATAGTTAAGTTCGATACGAACAAACTGAATAAACAAAGAGCACTGGACGCTCACTTACCAAATCTGTAGAGACAGGACAATCACCAGCAACTAGAGCCGCGTCTCTATTAAGAGGAGACAAAAGCGAATCCGGATCTCAGTGTTTGCAGATGAGAACAGCTCTCAGGTAAACAATAATCCTCCTTAGACACGTAAGTTATTGTTGTCGAGCGTCGCGTACACTGTAATCCACGCGTGACTCCAGCTGCGCTCTCACAGAGAGAAAATGAAAACAAAACTTAACGGCAGCAAACTATAAAAGCAACACTTCATGCTTGTTTTGCCAACACAACGTGGCGTCTCTGTCGTCTAAACACTGTGACAGTAATTAATATTAATGAAGTTGCACAATAGAGCGCGCTGATTGGTTTGAACCAAGCCTTACTCATGCATTAATGCATCACACTGTAAGACGTAATAAGACTCACTCTGGCACAGACGTCCAGTCTGCACGCTGGAATACACGCTATTATGTCATGACCGTGACGCAGCTTCAAAAATTCGTTTCAAACCGGAAGTACAAATTTGCTTGAAATAACGCAAAAACAACCAATTTACACTTTTTAGTGAAATATAGGTGTCCTAATAGTGTTTTTAGCAGTGTGGGACACATATACGACAGCTCAAAAAATGTGTTTTGGTGTTTCGTGACCCTTTAAAAAGGTTTGTGACCATTTCCTTCCCTATTGAGGGTAGGCTGGCCTTGAGTGTTCTCAATAGTGTGGTATCAGTGTTACTGGTTTTCCAGTCAGGGTTCAGTGAACTAAAGCTGAGCTACAGTGTTCATGACAGATGCTGGATGGAGAGTCTCAGGTGTGGTTGTAATAGGAGTGCAGTAGTTCACATTGATGGACTGGAGTTTTTGTATTGCGAAGACAATCTAGACTATACGGTTTCACTTTCATTCATGCTCTTATTCTCATCAAATTAACTTGTTTTACAATGTAAAAAGTTGTGCACATTGTGTAAGAAATAACTTTTAAAAATTAGCACATTAGTTATTTTTATTTTTTTCTACTTTGTGTTTGGTGCAATGAGTAACTTGTTGCTGTAAAAATCTGTGCAATTGATTGGAAATTTAATTACAAATTACTGTATTACAATATGTGCCTTAAAGACTGAAAGTCAACAATTATGTATAAATTAATTAATATCATCAGAGTAATGGGCTTTTAATCATACAAATGCATTTTCTATAGCAATTCTGTTTTTTAAGTGAAGAAAGCAACCTTTTTCAAGGTTTTAGTCAGAAATTAATTCATGAAAATATATGGTCTTCTTAAAATATGGTGCCATTTCTTTTAAATGCTTCATACATATGTTGTAATTGTGTTTATTAACTAAAGAATATGGATTTTGTTATTAAAATGCTTAAATAATGGCCATGCCTGACTTAAGTAGTATTGTCTTAAGACAGAAAGACAGACAGTATCTGTCTTAAGTAGTTTTGAGTGTAGTAATTAAATAAATATTCAGATATAGTAAGTATAAAAGTAATTAAAATATTATTTAATTAAATAAAATAAAAAATGATGTAATCATGACTTATTTCAAGAAACTTAGGACTGGTTACTTTGGCTGCTTTGAAATAATTTGCATTGTATAAAGCACTATAAAAATAAATGAAACTTGTAATGTGTCTTTAAAAAGATGACAAATATTATTTGTTGACTGTTAATCAACGCTGTGTTCGTCTTTTCTTCATTATATAAAAGTAAATGATGGTGAAACAGCTTCTGGAATGAGAACAAATGTTGGCGGGGCTTGATTTTGCCCGTAGATGGTGATTGGATGGCTGTGGTTTGCTATTGGTAAATATCAAATGAGTGGCAGGTTGATCTTGCCTTTGTTCCAGTAAGCACCAATCAGGGAACAGAATATAGATGTTGTTGCAGAGGAAGGCAAAAGTATTTGAAATAAAAATTTATGATGTTTGAAATTGAATTTTGCAAATAAAAATGACGTTTTTAGATAAAAATAAAAATAGTGCAGTTTTTTATTATTAAAAACACTCAAGTAAATATCTTATGCCAAAAATGTTTGCATGATAAAAATGTTTGGGAATCCCTGCTCTGGTTGGCTGCTCGATAAAGTGTCTTTGTGATAGTCTCTTGAAAACATTCCTCAGCCGTGACTTCATCTGCTCTTCATTAGCTCTGTGTGAATTATGAAGAAAGATCAGATGTCAAAAGATAAAAAGACATTCTTTATGATAAATGGATGTCTTCTTTTATATGAGAATTCTTCTTATTTTTTTTAATAAAAGTGTTTTTAAATATTTAAACAAATTAAAATGTTGATGAAAATAAAAAAGTAAAAAAATTAAATAAATCAAATGTTGATTTTTCTGATAGAGTAAAAATCTAAAAATAAATTATAAAATCTGATATAAACCAAATATATGATTATATATCATGTTTTATAAAAATATTTATTTAATACCATTTTATTTCACTTGGTTGCCAACGATTAGTTAAATGATTGATTTATTCATTCATATATATATATATATATATATATATATATATATATATATATATATATATATATATATATATATATATATATATATATATATTAATATTATTTGCTAGCTTGTAGCCACATATTTTAAATAATCTGTCTAAAATAACATATATGACTCTAGAATTTAAATATATAAAAATGTTAATAAAATGTATAATGAGCAAAATTCAAAGTATTGGGCAAACAAAAAGAACAGTGTTGAAAATGTGCAGGTATTTTATTGCAAACCAAAAGGTTTGACTTGCCAAACTGACGGCAAACTGTGCAAAACATCATCACTGTATTTCCACAATTGACAAATAGTTGCAGGCAAATTAAACTTTAGTGACAAGACAATCGGGGCAATCGGGCCAGTAACAATCCTGTCTACTGTCCCGAGACAGTTTTTTGACAAAAGTCAAAAGGATGTGAAAAAAACACAATGTTGATAAAGTAAAAAATTAAACTCTTGTTAAAACGAGTAATAATATGTCAATGATACAAAAATCACACTTTATGATCCCAAAAAGCGTTCAATAATACTTACCAAAAAAAAATAAAAAATAAGCATCAAACCAATAAAAACTAAATGGACATCAGAAAAAGTAAAAAAAACTTAATAAAAATTGTAAAAATATGTCAGTGATACTGAAAAAAAGAGAATTTTATGAACTCAAAAGAGTTGACCTCAGTGATTATAATAACAAAATACTTATATCCCCTCTTAGATTTTGTGTGAGTGATTGTCTAGTAGTGAGTCTGTTCTCCTGCTTCTCACAGTCTGTAAACAGACCCTCTGTGATTTCTCTCATGTGAGTTAGTTCATGTGTTTATGTTTGAAAGATCCGCAAGAGACACGTTTAACGGCATTGCAGCTGTTTTCACTCTGGACTCGTTGCAGTGAGGGGTTGTTCGTTGCTGTGAGGGATTGTGGGAAATGGGTTTAAAGGAAGAGCCAATCGCAGCTGCAGTCAAAGAGTGCATTAGAGAGTTTTTCCACTGATCCGTCCTCTTCAGTACAACAGACTTGCGTGATTTTCTGGCTAGAAATGTAGATGTTTGACTAGCTTTGTAGATTTCTTTGACTACATTGAGGTTTGTTACTTCATGATGGCTTGTTTTTTATGCATTTGAGGTCATCTACTCTTACTCTATTACTTTTACTCACCCAGATAAATGTTTATTTCTCTGGTGTTGCATATGGTTTTTAATTAAGTATTGAATTATTCTTTAAACATTTTTTTATTTTTATTTAAATTGGATTGTTTAAATATGGGGTGGCTCAGTGTTTAGCACTGTGGCCTCACAGCAAGAATGCCACTGGTTTGAGGAGTTTGCTCAGGGTGTTTGCCAGTAGTGGGTTGCGGATGGAAGGACATCTGCTGTGTAAAACATATGCTGGATAAGTTGGCAGTTTATTCCTCTGCGGCAACCCCTAATGAATAAAGGGACTAAGCAGAAGGAAAATGAATGAATGAATGTTTAAATATGATAAAATATCTCCTGAAGGTTTTATTATTTTATTATTTGTATTATTATATATAATTTTTTTTGCATTTAAATATTTATTTTAAAATAGTGTATTTTTATTACTGAATAAACCCGAATACAAATTCAATATTTTGTAGTTTTAATAAAAAATAATACTTTTAAAATCATTTTAAAAACATAACTAAAATTAAAGATTAAAAGCAACATTTTGGTTGCCAATGAAGTTTTTCCTTATTTTTTTATTAAAACATTTAACTTAATACTAAAACTTCAATTATGAAAAAAAATATATGATAATAACTGTAAACATAAACTAGTAAGAACTCAAAAAAAAGAACTAAATTTTAAACCAAAAATGGAATGAAAATATAATAACTAATAAGTGCTGCTTTTTTATATTAGATCAATCTGCCTATTCATGCCAGAGTCCTGCTGAAAAAGTGATTGACAGGTGATAATTTGTGTGTGACTTATCTTTATTTATTTATGACTTGGTTCTGGGTAAAACAAAGACCATGCGGGTCAGGTAGTTAAACGGTAGGATACAAATAATTAATTCATTATTAATTAATTAATTAATTAAATATTTATGAATAATAAATTCACCAACACCCACAATGACAATGCCATAGTCCATCGCGATGTTTCCCATTAGACATTGTACAAAGCCAAATTGGTCGACATCGCTCAACCCTAAAACTGAACTTCAACTGTAAAAACTGGACTGACACCGTTTTAATTTATAAGAACTTCTATGTTAAGCTTCTTTGACACAATCTACATTGTAAAAGCACTATAGAAATGAACATTGAATTGAATATTAACCGATGTTAAATTGTCAATATTTTGGCATAAATTACAAAACAACCCCAAACAGTTGTAATGAGTTAATTAGCATAGACAGCCCTGAGTGAGAAGCAGCCATCCGCCATTAGAGTTTTGAATCTGCCACTATGCTGATGTAGCAGAGGCCAGCTAGTAAGTGCTGTGCAGGTATACCTCACTCCTCTGACCTCCTCTGACCTGAAAGTCACCAGTCGATCCCAGCTTGGAGCGGGTTGGGGGGGTGTAGGACCGGCGGGGTTACATTGGTGCCGTGACCCGGATGTGAGTGAGGTTTAGGGCGGTGAGTGTAGCAGAGGCCAAGCTAGTGAGTGCTGTGCAGGTAAACCTCACTCCTCTGACCTCTAAAGGTGTTCTAGCGACAGATGCTAGAGGCCATGGTCTTTCGCCTCCTTGTTTGAGCAACCAACTCCCATGCGTAAAGTCGCCGGTTCTATCCCAGCTCTAAGAGTGGGTGGTGTAGGACCGGCGGGGTTACACTGACACATAAGCGTTTGTAGCTCCGTCCTCTTTTTAAAAAGATCATAATCTTTATTAAATTTTAAAGCGACATTCACCAAATTGGCACAGTTAGCATCAGTTTCTAAGAGTCATAAAACATTTGTGTTGTATTTTGAGCTTAAACTTACACATTTTAGGGACATCAGAGACTTTTTTTACAGCTTATAAAAAGCAACATCATATGTCTCTTTTATTGGATCTGAAATATCTTCCTGATGGCAACATTTTCAACAGATGATGATCTGAGTGAGATGGATCATCCTAAATGTTTTTATGCTTTCTTGAGTAAGTGGTAGTAGACAAATCTTTTTATTGAACTTTTAAACAGAGCAACTCAAACATATACAGGAACAAGGTACATTCAAAATGAAAAACAAATACAAGGTGAAATAATATTAATTATAAAGAAAAAGGTAAAAGGCACAAAAAATAAGTATTTTTAAATATTTCAAATATTTCAAGTATTTGGAATAAATCTGTTCTCAAAATATGACAGGAAAGGTCTCCAAACTTTGAAGAATCTATTATTTGAGCCCTGGGTGCTATTTTTAAGTTTTTCAAGCTTTAGAAACGCCATGACATTTTCTACCCATTTAGTATGTGTTGGTGGTTTAGCTGACTTCCACTGCAAAAGTACAAGGCTGTTTCTCAATACCAAGTAAGCAAAGTTCGGACTTGCGTCCTTGGAAGTTCAGACTTGGAAGAATGAACTCTAGAGGACGCGAAGACACAAGTCAGGTACTTCAAATGGAACAGCAGTGTACTTCATAACGTCACTTACCTCAACATGGATTCATCAGTTTCACTGTACATTATGAATAAAATGATTTAATTAATATTATATTAATATTATAAATCTACATTTTTGATTTTGGAAAATGTACACATATTTGTATAAATGTGAATAAAAATGTGTTATTATACACAGACACGTGTCTTTGATTATCAGATTTATTAAACTAACTTACAATGGTAAGTATACACACAATAAGAAATAAAGACATACACGATAAGAAATAAAGATTAGGTTAAACAATTCGGTAAACAAAGACAAACAGCGTACAACACGGTAACATAATTAAAGACAATTATAAAAAGTAACAAAATAACACTGCCAAAATAATACACCTGAGAACAAATAATAGATTTATAAGACCAAAAACTGTCCGTTAGATAATCACAAGATGTAATACATATCATGTTTTAACTACGATGGAGAGATGAGATCCAGCGGTACATCCGAGATGGCCTGGCCGAAGTAAAGCTGCTCTGGCGGGAGAGCTGATGACAGAGCTCCCGCTGGCAGGCTGGGAGTCAGAGTCCGCATAGGCCGAGGCACGTCATCAAAGAAGCGCTATCTTTGTGAATAAACTGCCGATTCGAGTTTAAAACAACTAAATTCTCACCTGAAAAACTGTTAAAACTTTATTTTGTGACACAGTAAAGGAGTATTTTTAAAACTGTGCGGGTTTCCTCCTCCGCCATTAGCGCTTGCTGGTTACGCTGCAATGCATTCTGGGATACCTGAGCTTCGCAAGTTCGCACAAGTCACCTCTCGATCAAGCGGCAACCTCCCGCTCTCCCTCAGGAAGCCAATACGGAAGTAACTAAAACTGCACTTCATCCGAAATTCCGCTACTCGTGGCCGCTCCTGGCTCCAAAACAGAGCAAATTTCAATTGAGCCCACTGTTGAATGGCCAACTTTACAGCAGAAAAAAAGGTGTTTACAGCCTGGTACAAAAAAGATTTTGGTTAACACAGCTAATATTACCCTTCATGACAACTGTGAGGGGGTGAATTTTTTTATAACTCATCCGTTTCCTTTATATTAAGTTATATTAAGTTTGCATAATTAAGGGCGTGGCCACTTGAGTGACAGCTAGGTCTCGTTGGTCTCCGTCCCGTCACCTCAGCTGAATCCGGCAGATTAGCCACTGAACTCGCCATATTTATCGTATTTCTGTGTTGTTTTATGTGGCTTTACACAGTCAGCTGCCTTTTGGACTTGTTTCCTACAATTATTAGATGGCATGGCATGCTGAGTGCACTTAATTGTGCTCACAAACCATTCACGTGGCCTCCGTTTCCCATGTGAGTAAAGTTATATACTTATATACCATCTCTATACATGTATTTGTTTTATTTAGGATCATTTATCGTTTAAATTTATATTTAGAGCTGTAATGCACTCCAGAATCTGACAGATTGATTAGCTGTGGGCTCTAGAACAGTCATCTGAAGCGTTGTCATACAGTGTTATGCTGGATTTCATCAATAGTCTAACATTAACTAATACAGACTGTATCTGAGGTGTTTGGAAGTAATTTGCGTTTTCCTCCTGTTGAAAAACGTCATAAGAACAATGTTTAGTGGCTCAATGTGTTACAGCAGTGTTTTTAAAAGTCTAAACACTTTATTTATATAGTGTACAACAAAGCACAAGTGGTCAGAATACAAACGAGTCACAGGTGATAAAGTATAAAGCATTTCTCCCAAAGTAAAGTGTGTCTGAACCAGGTCCAAGCTAAATGCTAGCAGGTGTCGGTAGCTCCGCTCACTCTCCGGATCCTACGTCCATATATTTTACAGTCTATGCTCTCGATGCATCCTTGGCCAAAGGGGCAGAGCAAGTACACATCCGGGTATTTCATGTGTACCTAGTAAGATGTGAACTTTAGAATTGGAGCAGTACTTTGGCAACGGTTGATGACGTTTCACGAGGACACAAGAACGCAAGTACAGACAAGAACGCATATTGAGAAACAGCTTAAGTCTTAGGGCCAACAAAGAGGAGAACGCTAGTGCATTTAATTGACCTTCTGGTAGTGTAAGGTTTTCAGGTGTCACACCAAATATTGCCATTACTGGATCTGGTTGTATCTCCTTTTCACTTGTATAAGAAAAAGTCTCAAACACCGCAGTCCAAAATGGTCTTATTGATGGACATGTCCAGAACATATAACCTAAGGTGGCCTTATCTCTCTTTGGCACCTAGAGCATGCTGGGTCAATTTCTGGGAATATTCTTGACAATTTGCTTTTAGGAAAGTGCAGCCTATGAATTATCTTAAATTGTAATAAACCATGTTTGACGCAAATAGATGTTGAGTGAATTTGCTCAATTGTTTTTCTTGAGTAAGTGAGGGATGTAATATATCTTAAGTTGTTTTCATCTTGCATTTCCTCATTTGCAAGTTGGTTTCATTTCTCAACAGCTGTATTGCACGGATCACACTAATTTTATTGCTCAGTCACATGAATGCAGCTGTCATGGGTCATTATTTGTTTACAAAAATGCCATTGTGAAAGTTTGCATGTCGGATATCCAGCTATAAATTACTTCTCACAGTTGGTTATTGAGACTAAGAAGTTTAATCTGTAATCTGTGCTCAACAGGTGGTGTGAATCCTTCGGGAAACCACCGCAGGAGGAGCTTCAGACGGCCCGGATACATGCGGTCTGAGCCGATTAACCAGCTGGACGTTGCAGAAACATCATGTGATTCTGAACATCACAGAAGTCCTATTTCCAAGTCGCCTGCTGTGGAGAACACTCAAAAGAGTGCTTCAGAATTACTTGGCGAGAAATGGCTGACAGAGGGTTTCGAGAGAGACAACTCATCAAAGTCTTCAAATAAACACCATTTGCATGATGAGGAGGACAATTTACCAGTGCAATCACGTGATGTTTTCAATTCCAGTTTCAGTTTCATTCAACAGTCGCTAGACACTAGCGATTTATTAGATGTAAACACATGCTATTCACCCAGAACTGAACACAAACAATCTGAATCAGCGTCAGGGCACCAGCTGAAGTCTAAAACTTCAAATTCAGGCTTTCTTAAACCTCCATCTGATTTAATGAATCACTTGAGCCAATCAGAAACCAGCATTGTTCAAATGAACCAATTAGAAACCAGAACTGTCCGGGTAAGCCAATCAAAATCAAGCTTTTTAAAACCTCTGTCTGCTTTAATGAATCACTTAAGCCAATCAGAAACCACCAGTGTTCCAATCAACCAATCAGAAACCAGCAGTGCCCCAAAAAGCCAATCAAACTCAGGATTTTTAAAGCCTCTGTCTGACTTAATGAAACACTTGACCCCACCAGAATCCAGCATTGTTTTAATGAACCAATCGGAAACCATAACTATTCCAATGAACCAAACAAAAAACAGCACCATCCCAGTGAGCCAATCAAATGCAGACTTTTTAAATCCTCCATCTGCTTTAATGAATCACTTGAACCAATCAGAAACTGTGCTTATTCCAATGAACCAATCAGAAACCAGCACTATCCCAGTAAGCCAATCAAACTCAGGGTTTTTAAAACCTTCATCTAATTTAATAAATCACTTAAGCCAATCAGAATCAGTCACTGTTCCAATGAACCAATCAGAAACAAGCACGGTCTCATTAAGCCAATCAGAACCTGATTGTTTTTCTTTGAGACATTTGCCTTGTTCGATTGGTCAGTCGGCGCAGCAGAAAGGTCTGCTATTGGACCGAGAGCTGTGGTTGGTGGATCTGGACTTGCAGACCTCGTCCTCCATGATGTCTAAGTATACAAAAGAAAACATCCAGGATTCGGATTCTGGCTCTCTGGATGCTGAAATCACGTCTTCACACTCCATTGACTCTTCAGACTCGACTTCGTCTGGATATGAAAGCACCACACCGTCCTCAGATCAGAGTCAGGATGGTCTGATGAAGAAGTATGAGGATTTTCTGCAAGACTGTCTGCAAAACAATCGCACAAACACCAAGGTGAGAACTAAACAACAAATACTAGTTTTAAGTGAGGATCAAGTTTATCTTTACTTTCATACTATAATATTTTTTTTTTATCAAATATATTTCTCAAATATAATTTACTTTTTTATTTTAAGATTTTTTTTAATTCATTATAAATATAAAAAAATTATAGCTGAATACAATTATTTATTAAGAGTTCCTATAAGAAATGTTCAATATCAGGGTTGTTATATACTCGCCGGCCACTTTATTAGGTACACCTTACTAGTGCTGGGTAGACACTCACTTTTGCCTCCAGAACAATATTTTATTCATTCATTAATTTTCTTGTCTGCTTAGTCCCTTTATTAATCCTGGGTCGCCACAGCGGAATGAACCGCCAACTTATTCAGCGGAGGCCCTTCCAGCCGCAACCCATCTCTGGGAAACATCCACACACAGATTCACTACAGACAATTTAGCCTACACAATTCACCTGTACCGCATGTCTTTGGACTGTGGGGGAAACCGAAGCACCCGGAGAAAACTCACACGAAGGCAGAGAGAACATGCAAACTCCACACAGAAATGCCAACTGAGCCGAGGTTCGAACCAGCGAACTTCTTGCTGTGAGGCGACAGCACTACCTACTGCGCCACTGCCTCGCCACAATATTTCATGTGTCAAAGAAATAAATGAAGTGTGTCTCATAATATATTAAAGACAAGAAAAAATGTCCAAAGAAGGTCAAATCGTTTATAAAAGAAACAGTCTAGTTTTGTTTTAAAATTATATTTATGTAATTTGGCATGTCACCCTGCAGCCCAAGACCGGTTACTCACTGAAGCTAAGCAGGGATGAGCCTGGTCAGTACCTGGATGGGAGACCACTAGGGAACACTGGGTTGCTGTTGGAAGTGGTGTTAGTGAGGCCAGCAGGGGGCGCTCAACCTGTGGTCTGTGTGAGTCCTAATGCCCCAGTAAAAGTGAAGGGGGCAATATACTGTCAGTGGGCTCCGTCTTTCGGATGAGACGTTAAACCGAGGTCCTGACTCTCTGTGGTCATTAAAAATCCCATAGCACTTCTCGTGAAAGAGTAGGGGTTTAACCCCGGTGTCCTGGCCAAAGTCCCTCTATCGGCCCTTACGATCATGGCCTCCCAATCATCCCCTTCCACCTAATTGGCTCTATCACTGTCCCTCCACTCCACCAATAGCTGGTGTGTGGTGAGCGCACTGGCGCCGTTGTCCTGTGGCTTCTGTCGCATCATCCAAGTGGATGCTGCACACTGGTGGTGGTGTGGAGAGACCCCCCCTCATGATTGTGAAGCGCTTTGGGTGTATGGCCATACACAATAAATGCGCTATATAAATACACATTACATTACATTACATTAATGGTGTGATTTAGTATATAGTATAACTTTCATAATGATTTCTCTCATTAGATCGAGTCCATAATGATGAAGCTTCAGAGATTACAGCACAAAGCCATTCTGGATGATGATTATGACACAGGTCAGACATGTTTTGATCATATATTTTTATTTACAGAGAAGATGTTTTTTTTTTAATATGTACTTATTCTAAAACTATACACCCATATTGAAATCTAATATATGGAAACATGCAAATAGCATACTTAATACATGTTTTTATTTGGATTTCATATATTTAATGTTTTTTGTGTAGGCTTGTATTTCACAGTACTTTAGAAATAGTCAAAAATGTCTCTGTCAATGTTTTCAAACAATTATATTTGATTTACGAAAGTCACACAAGTGCCAATTTCACATGGGTCACATCCATAATGGAGAGATGTCACATCCGTAACGACAATATTTGGTCCCACTTTATATTAAGTGTCCTTAACTACGATGTACTTGCATCAAAAAAATAAATACAATGTACCTACTGTGTTTATAATGTATTTGAGAACACTTGTGGTGCTTTTTAGTTGGGATAGGGGTTGGGATATGGACAGGTTTGGTGGTGTGGGTAGGTTTAAGGGGAGGTTGAGGTGTAAGGGATGGTCAACAGTGTATTTACAAATCTAATTACAAAAGTTAATTACAGATGTAATTACATACATGTATGTAATCAAGCATAAGTATACAGTAAATACATGTATTTACACAATAAGTACATTAACAAACTATTAATTCCTGTGTAAGTACATATTAGTTAAGGCCACTTAAAATAAAGTGGGACCCAATATTTTTCTCATAAATGCAAGAATGTCAAATAAAATAAAGTCAATCATTTTTGTTTTATAGAGAGACATATTTTATCCTTTTAATTAGCATTATTTCTTTTGGGTTGTGCAGTTTAATTCACAGAGTTTCTACAAAGTATGTTGTATACTGCAAACTCGCATACTTTTTTTGGTCACATCTATAACGCATGTTTATTTTCCTCATTTAAAGTACAAAACATGTTTACATGCTGTTTTATTTCTGATCCCACAACTCTGTGGTGCGTTGTTCTGGAAAATATAAACAGATGTTTCAATGTAATGTTAACATACGCTTTCTATGTGAATTTATGTTTTGAGTTTTGACTGCAGATGTCACATCCATAACGCTGGAAAACATACAAAGCATATACGATTATAGCTAATATATTTGAACATATACAGTTGAAGTCATAATTATTAGCCGACTTTTCATTTAGATATTGTTTTTCCCCAAATGATGTTTAACAGAGCAAGGGAATTTTCACAGTATGTCTGATAATGTTTTTTCTTCTGGAGAACGCCTTGTATGTTTTATTTCGGCTAGAATAAAAGCAGTTATTAATTTTTTAAACACCATTTTAAGGACAAAATTATTAGCCCCTTTAAGCAATTTTTTCCCCCCGATAATCTACAGAACAAACCATCAATATACAATAACTTGCCTAATTACCCTAACCTGCCTAGTTAACCTAATGGGGTAGTGCTGTTCCCATGCTGATAATCTTCCGTTGACCTGCTATTGTGAACTTTTTTTCCCATTTTATACGGTTCCTTTTACAGCAACTATGTTGTAATGTTATTAAAATACATTCAGTTAAATAAACTTTGACATTTATTTATCTGCTCAAGTGTAAAACGGGAGAAAAAGCTGTTTACTCGCACTCGCCCGTCAGAATCGGCAGGCTAGCGCAGAAGCTCCTTTGAATAAACTGGGGTAAAATAAATGGTCATATTATAAAGACATGGAGGTGGAAAATGTAATTTGATGCAGTGCTTCTTGTACAATCTGAGGCTCACTTTAAATCGGATATCACGCAGCTATTGGAGATCGCTGATTTTTAAAGAAAACAGACCTTAAACGCACCGGTTTTTGCATTGTCATTCGGTTCACCGGAAGCTCTTAACCCAGGTTACTGTCAAATTAAAAGTCCTACTAGCATGCTTCGGCATATACCCTATTAACCTAGTTAAGCCTTTAAATGTAACTTTAAGCTGTATAGAAGTGTCTTGAAAAATATCTAGTCAAATATTATTTCCTGTCATCATGACAAAGACAAGGTATATCCGTTATTAGAGTTGAGTTATTAAAACTGTTATGTTTAGAAATGTGTTGAGGAAATCTTCTTTCCGTTAAACAGAAATTGGAGAAAAAAAAAATAAACAGGGGCTCTAATAATTTAAGGGGGCTAATAATTCTGACCTCAATTGTATGTACATATAAGAAATATGTAAATTACTTTGAAATATATGTTACATATATCATTTTATTTATGTGAATTCTAAATATGAACTTGTTGGTGTGGTCATTGCATCATATTTTAATCTTAAATGACGGCCAAACTCCATATGTTATCTTTCACTGCAGTTTTATGTCCCTGTAAGTCCACAGCTGAGAACAGAACATAGATATGGTCTGGACACATGCTTGTGGTGTTCAAACACACCCAAACTCTCCCAGCTGATTGTCTGAACTCAGCAAACCAGACAGCAGACGTGTGATTAATGTTCCCGTGTGTATGTTTGTGTGGCAGTAACAGTATAAATGTATATGTGTATATATATATGTATATATGTATATATGTGTATATGTGTGTGTGTGTATATATATATATATATATATATATATATATATATATATATATATATATATATATATATATATATATATATATATATGTATATATATATATATATATGTATATATTTATGTGTGTGTGTGTGTGTGTGTGTGTGTGTATATATATATATATATATATATATATATATATATATATATATATATATATATATATATATATATATATATGATGATGATGATGATGATGATGATCAGTGGTTCAGCTGTAATTATACGAAGCTCCAAGAACACTTTTGTACACTAAATTAACTGAAAAAATTACTTTGTTCGCCTGTGTCTTCTCTCCAGCGCATTTACTACAGGCAATTTGAAGTATTGCCATTAGATTCAGAAGCACAGCATACAAGCATCATATTGCACATAGTAAATGCACACTCTAGTTTACCGCAGGAGATACACAAATGTTCAAAATGGCCCTTTTAAATAAACATTTTTACATTTTATAATGATCCCTGAACCTTTGCCCCTGAAGAATGCATACAGTACTATTAGACTTAAAGATTTGTCTGTATCTTTGCATGTGTTCTGGTTCCCATGCTATTTTTAAACAGTTCTGTGGTTCAGTGTTAAACAGTGCCATCTGCTGGTTCAACACATAATGACGTGTGCTTTTCATGGACTCAAGCATCAAAGTATCATCACCACGCAGTGTAGTGTACTTTGTAATTGTAATAGATTACAAATTACCTTATTTAAAATGTATTAAGTAGTGTACCTTTTTTAATAACTTTATAAAAGTAAAGTAACTGATTACATCTGAGTACTTTTTGATTACTTTTAAGTTTCTAATGGATATTTTCAGCTAAATCATTTTTAAGCATTTATACAAAGCAGGTGTGACCTTACAGTAGCTCTGTTTACGGTTAAGAGTTTTAACATATTTTATCATTTGAATTAGGCTGAAAATAATTTAATTTTAAACTACAGCCACCACAAGACCAGACTTTATAACAAAAAAGTGTTTACTGTTTTAGGTAGTTGTGCGGGGTGATTTTTGTATTGCATTTGCAATAAAAAATACGTCTAAGCTATTTTGCCATTTTCATATTTAAACCGAAGCAACTTAAATCCAAGGTAATCACATCTTAGTGATCAATAAAACTGTCAATGAAACATTTGAGGCAGAATTGTTCAGTTATTTGCTGTAAATAATATGCTGTACTAAACAGAAACGCATTATAGAATATAACAGCAAAAGCAAAACATCCAATAAAACCAGATGTCACACATTTAAAATACTAGAGTCATTTATAGTAAAGGGTAATATTTAGAAATGAGCATTATATTGTACATAGATTTACAACTCTTCATTAATAAATGACACTAGTGTCATTAGTAACTGTCATGAACTAATAGTAATTACCATAGTATACTTCAGCCTTTAATACAGTAAACTATATATATATAGACCTCCTCTCCCTCAGTCATCTTTCCATGAAGCAAATTTCTTGTGTTAGGCTAATTGGGCGACATCACCGACGAGAGCGAGAGGTGGTAGTAACACCCTAAAAAGTTTGTTGTCGACCACCGTAAAACAGGTAGAAGAAGAATTAGCCATTCTCGCCGTCTTATGGCTTTATTTTCATTGGCTAGTCACCGGCCTCACAGCTCTGTGAATGTCAGTGTTGTCACTTATTGATCTGCGATTGGTAAATGTAGCTTGTGTGGATGCTACCGCGCTACTTGACAAATAAAATAGCTTCATTACTGAAAAGCTATTGGATTTAGAAAGTAGCAATGCTACGGCCACACTGCTGAGAAATATAGTTATAGGAGAATAGCACTGCTTTAATAAACGGCCTTAGCAGAAGGCATCGTGCATATCAAAAACAGGCAAAGCAACAGATTAGTATTATTCAACATTTCCCAGATTTTAAAGAATATTTTTAGATGTAACTATTTGTAATCTTTACCATTTTCATAAGTAACTGTAATTTAATTGGACATTTTTTTTCTCAGTAACTTAACGAATTACAGTTACATTTATTTTGTAATTAAATTATGTAAAACCATGTAACTAGTTACTCCCCAAAACTGATCATCACATGTGGATGTATTTTCCCATGCAAATAAAATAGCATTAATTTCCTCCACCCGAGTTACAGTACTCATAAAAAAAACATCCCTCTGTGTCTCATGTGTAAGATCTAATGATGTTACTTCTGGATTTGATCAGATCAGATGATTGACCTACATTTGTCAGCTGGACATTTATTCATTCTTCCTTTTGAGCCTGACAAGCCTTGTGACTTACTTAACTGGACATTTCCCAGAGAAGTGGGTCAGTTGTGTTTGTTTTGTTTTGTTCAGTCTGTCTGACAAACACACAGAGAAACGCACACACGTTTGTTTTTTACAAGTTGTGGGGACATTACACAGGTTTTCATAATGTACAGGCTGTATTTTGTGTTGCTCTAACCCCACCCTACCCCTAAACCTAACCCTTAAAGGAAACTGTATACAGCAGGAGTTATCAGGGCCTACTCACACTATGCCATCCGTACCGTGGCCAGGCCCGTTTCCCGGATCATTTGACAAGTGTGAGTGCATCGAATCGGGCTCGAGCACTGTTCACTTGGGCTTTGGCGCGGTACGCTTGTGTGTGAGTGCAAAACGTGCCAAAGCCTGAAACTGAAAGCGAGACGTGACTTTTACGGGGCTGTTTCATATGGATTTATTAATCATTCTTACTGTTCAGTGAACGCAAACTGCCGTAGTTTATTAAAGACGAGAACTCCTCACAGCATGACAGCTGCACCTTCAGCAGACCTCCTCATTCCTGCAGCACGAGAGCTTTATGATTGTTTATGAGCGCTAAAAGTGGCGGATCTGTCCGGCAAAATATCTGACTGCATGTCACCGCATCCCTAAGGACTGTTTGGCGAAATATTTGACGGCATATCAAACGACTGAAACGATATAACTAGAGAAATCTCAACTGTGCTACTGGGTGAGAGCGTATGGCAAGCCGTTTTAGCATTTAAACCTTGTTCTGACAATCCAGTAACTTAACGAATTACAGTTACATTTATTTTGTAATTAAATTACGTAAAACCATGTAACTAGTTACTCCCCAACACTGATCATCACATGTGGATAATTTTAACATGCAAATAAAATAGCATTAATTTCCTCCACCCGAGTTACAGTACTCAAAAAAAACATCCCTCTGTGTCTCATGTGTAAGATCTAATGATGTTACTTCTGGATTTGATCAGATCAGATGATTGACCTACATTTGTCAGCTGGACATTTATTTATTCTTCCTTTTGAGCCTGACAAGCCTTGTGACTTACTTAACTGGACATTTCCCAGAGAAGTGGGTCAGTTGTGTTTGTTTTGTTTTGTTCAGTCTGTCTGACAAACACACAGAGAAACGCACACACGTTTGTTTTTTACAAGTTGTGGGGACATTACACAGGTTTTCATAATGTACAGGCTGTATTTTGTGTTGCTCTAACCCCACCCTAACCGTTAAAGGAAACTGTATACAGCAGGGGTTATCAGGGCCTACTCACACTATGCCATCCGTACTGTGCCCAGGCCCGTTTCCCGGATAGTTTGAGAATTGTGAGTGCGCTGAATTGGGCTCAGGCACGGTTCATTTGGCCGGCCCTATCCCGGTTGGAAGAGGTGTGCTTAAGCGCGGTTCACTTGGGCTTTGGTGCGGTACGCTTGTGTGTGAGTGCAAAACGCGCCAAAGCCCGAAACTGAAAGTGAGACGTGACTTTTAAGGCACTGTTTCATATGGATTTATTAATCATTCTTACTGTTCAGTGTACGCAAACTGCCGTAGTAGCCAAACCCCTCACTACATGACAGCTGCACCTTCAGCAAACTTCCTAATTCCTGCAGCACGAGGACTTTGATTGTTTATGAGTGCCAAAAGTATCTGATCTGTTCGGCGAAATATCTGACTGCGTGTCCCCGCATTTCTAAGCGACATAACTGAAGAAATCTCCACTGTGCTGAGAGAGAGCGCTTCTGACCATCGCATCATCGATGACGTAAGCGCGCCCAGGCCCGAACGTAATGTGACTGCGGGCCGTCGGGGGAGATGGGAGGGGGGACAAGCGTGCTTTAGCCCGGTTTGAGGCAACTGTACATAGTGTGAGTCCTGAAGGTCCGGAGTCCTGCAGATTTTAGCTCCAGCTTGCCTCAACACACCTGCAAGAGTGTTTCTAGAAAGCCTAAAGCTGCGGTCACACTAGAGTTTGAGCATGTGAAATTCTGTTGTATGGTGTTGCGAAAAGGGGCGGGATTAAAAAAGATAATTAGACATTTAAAAAAGCGAGCAATTGCTCCATGTTTTAAATTTCTGTCTAGAGAGGTCATGTTTTGATCCTCGATTGGTCTCACGCTGTCAAGTGATGCTATTTTTACAGGTCAGAGTTGACCAAGCTTAAACTTTCTGTCGCTTAAAAGCTTGATTAGCTAGCCTAATGCCTAGTTCAGACTGCGTGATTTTAGCCCCGATTTTGGCTCGCTGACAGGTTTTGAGAAATCGTGGACAAATGCCTGAAATCACAGGCAAATCGGTGCTCGTGCTCGTGCACGTGAGTGACAATCACACAGTATGAATTATCAAAGACGCGATCTGAGAGAAACGCAGATGAGTCGCCGATGCCTGAGATATTTGGCGTGCTGAATATCTGGAGCTGTCGGCGATTCAAATCATGCCGTGTGAATTGAGTTATGACTGAAAATAACATCAGCGATCGCCTACAGCCAATGAGAGAGCGGCATTCACTTGTGTGTGTGTGTGTGTGTGTGTGTAAACCTGCTGCAGGCCAGCGGGAGGCTGGCGGAGAAGTTAAAAGCGCTCTTTTTCGGTTTATTTGGACCCACGAAATGGAGGAAAAACTAGTGGAGGTTTGACAGAACCGTGTCTGTTTGATGTTTCATACAGAAAGAAATTAGTTTATTATCAACGTTGAGGAGAAATGGCTAATTCCCTTTAAACCCAGGTGAGCAAATATGTACATTTTCTACCCCATTAAAGGCTTCTTTCTCATTATGTAGTTAATAACAAAAGATATACGACGTGTTTTTGGCTGTGAGACGTAGTTTGGACGAAGTTGTCGGCAATTCTTCCTATTGTAAAGTCATGCAATGTGAAAGTCCCTGTCGCTGATCCATCTTGCAGTGTAAACAAAGCAGTGACGAAACGCTAGCCCAGATAGTCAAGCAGTGTGAAAACATCTGTGACACGATTACTTTCAAAATCATGCAGTCTGAACTCGGCATTAGCTTGTCTGATTGGTGTTGGAGCTGAAATCTGCTGGACACTAGACTTCCAGGAATGAGTTTGAGAAGCCCTTCTGTACAGTATTACTTTGTGATAAAAACTCATTCTGTGTGATTAATAAGCTTTTAGACAAATGAGGACGTCAGCAGTGTCTTCATATCTCACCACTTTCTTGTAATACCTGTGTCATTATACAGATTTGTGTCCTGATTTGTCACAAAAACATGTACACACAGACACACACACACACACACACACACACACACACTTCCTGCAGCGTTACAGATTTGTGTTTGTTATGTTATTGTTTATCCCATCAAATAAAAGCTGCCATTCACATCACATCAGATTTTTATGTATTTATTTTTTGTGTGTTTAGCTGAGCGTTTTGGTAAGAAACTGGAGGAACTGAGAAGAGAAAGAGCGACACTTAAGCCTGGACTTCCATCCAGACACCCTGAAGTCACTGGATATCTGGAGCGGCTCAGAACAGCAGTGAACAGCGCCATCCACAGGACAGACTCAGACTGCAGGTAGGAAAATATCACAATTATACTATACAAAGCTGCAGTAATTCAAGCAAAAAATATGGTCAATTTGTGAAATATTATTACAGTTTAAAATAAGTGCATTGTGTTGGAATAGATTTTAAAATGTCATTTATTCCTGTTATTCAAAGCTGAATTTTCGGCATCATTACTCCAGTCTTTAGTCACGAAATCATTCTAATAATCTGCAACTACACTACCTGACAAAAGTCTTGTCATTAATCCCAGTTGTAAGAGCAACACATAATAACTTGACTTCTAGTTGATCATTTGAAAAAAGTGGCAGAAGGTGGATTTTTCCCATGAATCATCTGTTGAGCAGCATCCCAATCATCACAAATACTGCAGAAGACCAACTGGAACCAGCATGGAGCCAAGACTCTCACAGTTATCAGTCAAGTTTGGTGAAGGAAAAATCATGGTTTGGGTCTGGATGATCAACATCAACAGCCTGAGGTATCAAGACATTTGTGCTGCCCATTACATTACAAACCACAGGAGAGGGACAATTCTCCAGCAGGATAGCGCTCCTTCTCATACTTCAGCCTCCACATCAAAGCTCCAGAAAGCAAAGAAGATCAAGCTGCTCCAGGATTGGCCAGCCCAGTCATCAGATATGAAGATTAATGAGCATGTCTTGGGTAAGATGGAGGAGGCGTTGAAGATGAACACAAATAGTCTTGATGAGCTCTGGGAGTCCTGCAGGAACGCTTTCTTCTTCATTCCAGATGACTTTATTAATCAGTGATGTGAGTCATGTCAGAGATGTATGGATGCAGTCCTCCAAGCTCATGATGGAGTCAGACACAATATTCATTCTGTCTCCACTGCAGCAGGACTTTATATTCTATACTGGACATTATTTCTGTTCAGTGATGACACTTTAGTCTAAGCAGAGTCAGACCTTACTGTCCTAATCAAATCATTCAACATCAAGACATGATCATATTTTATTGTGCTCAAATAAGCAAAATCTAGAGACTTTACCTTTCATATAAGCCACTTCTGACACCAAATGATCAACTAGAAGTCAACTTATTATTTGTTACAAGGTTACAAGACTGTCAGGTAGTGTATACTGAGCCATTGATGTATCCTCTTCTTTCTCTTTGTTTTACTGTATATCCTGATATCATGTTTATGTTTGATTTTTAATTATTTATTATTATTTTTTGTTAGTTTAGTGGTGTATAGCTCTTTGGTCAATGCACTGTTGCGTGTAAATGTGCTATATAAATGAATAAGTGACTGAATTGATTAATGAATCATTTAGAAATCATTAAAATATGCTGATTTGCTGATCAAGAAATGTCTCTATTTATTTATATTTATGGTAATTTTTTTAATTAAATGCTCAAAGAATGTAATTTGATGAAAATATGTTTATATTATTCACCCTTTATTGCCACCTTTGATAAATTTAAATGTGTCCTTTCTGAATAGTTGTGTTAATGGTGTTGTATTTGAAGGTTAGTTTGTTGGTTTACTCAAGCTTCAGAAAAAAGCCTTTTAAACAGGAAGTCAGACAGGTGGGGCTGGAATGTGTCTAAACAGCACTTCCTGTGACGTGTTGTTTCCATATGTTTATTTTTGTACAGTGTGCAGTCAGACACTTGAGCTCATCGAGTTTCATCTTAGAAAACTGATGAGATTAAAATGCTCATGATAAAATAGCCGAGAGAAATGATAAATATATGCACAAATGTGCATTGCTATTTTATTTAAACAAGTGATATAGTTCTGCTACAAGTATTTGATTATAATCATCATATAATATAAGTATCACTTAAAACACCAACATTTTAGTTTTCTTTTGTTTACATAACAGAATTTTATATATATTTGTTAAATGACAGGTATAATTATTTTGTTTTTATGTTAATGTTCTTATTTTATTTATTTTATTTTTAGTTATTTGTTGTTTTGTCATTCTACTTTTAAGCATTATTTCTATGTAGTTTTTCTAAAATATTTTCTACCACAATAACATTACTGATTTATTTATTTATTTTTATTTTAAAACACATTTGATGTAATTCATTTGATTTTATATTAGCTTTATTTCACTTACTGTCATTTCAAAAATAACTTAATTAATAATAATAATAATAGTAATAATAATAATACGAGCATATTTTTTAGTCTGTAATCATTCTAAATACTTCTTCCACAGCACTGGTGACCCGAGTGAAGATCAGAGGTCCTGCATCTCTCAGAGTCGAGCTCAAACACGAGAGATGCTGTTAGAGGAGAAACAGAGGATTCAGGTAACAATCGGATGTTGTCATTTATCATTACAACACACTACAGTACAAATGCTCCGATTGTTGACTTAAAATGATAAAGAATTATATTTATATATTATTAGCCCCCTTTTGAATTTATTTTTCTTTATTAAATATTTCCCAAACAATGTTTAATAGAGTAAGGAGATTTTCAAAGCATGTCTGATTATATTTTTTCTTCTGCAGAAAGTCTTATTTGTTTTATTTCGGCTAGAATAAAAGCTGTTTTAAATTTTTTAAAAGCCATTTTAAGGTCAAAATTATTAGCCCCTTTAAGCAATATTTGTTTATCGATAGTCTACAGAACAAACCATCGATATACAATAACTTGCCTAATTACCATAACCTGCCTAGTTAACCTAATTAACCTAGTTAAGCCTTTAAATGTCACTTTAAGCTGTATAGAAGTGTCTTAAAAAATATCTAGTCAAATATTATGTACTGTCATCATGACAAAGATAAAATAAATCAGTTATTAGAAATGAGTTATTAAAACTATTATGTTTAGAAATGTGTTGGAAAAAATCCTCTCTCCTTTAAACGGGGTCTAATAATTCAGAGGGTTAATAATTCTGACTTTAACTGTGTGTTTGTGTGCCCAGCATAAATGAGTTCACCCCTCAGAGATTTTTCTTTTAATTTTTTTATATCTATAGGATGCTTTACAATAATATATTTGTTCATATACATTAGGTCAGTCAGTATTAAAGACAAAATATCTAACAAAACTATCTAACAAAGAAAACTAAGCTCACAGTCCAAATGTCAGTACACCCAAATTTAAATATTAGGAAAAAATATGAAATACAATTATAATAAACAGGAGAAATTAACAGAAGCAAAAAAAATAAATTAAATGCATCATCTTTTTATTCCTAAAGATGTTAATGAATATAACGGTTTAATAAAACTGTTTTGTATAAATTCATGAATGGATACATGCGTAAAAATATGATTTTTCAAAAGGGGGTGTACTAATTACTATTATACTATATGTACATGCAGTCTAATAAAAATGTTTTCTAAATAATGATAATTGATTTCTATTGGAATTGGCCAGTTGATGCTGAAAAAAATGCTGATCAGAATCGACCATTGCTGCATGGGGAATTATACATCTTGACTCCTCATTTAGTAGAAATGATGTAACACTTCTAATAGGCGTTGGACTAAAAGTTTAAGAATTGAGCTGTTTTTCTGTGAGTGTTGTTGTGACGCAGATGTTTGTGTTGTGCAGAAGGAGATTTGTGATGTTCAGCGGCGGCTGCGGGATCTGCAGGAGCGCAGCAGGGCTCTGGAGCTTCAGCTGGAGCTGCAGGAGATGCAGGGACCCGTCCTCAGGGCCGCAGACTCTCCTCATCTGCATCTGACGTCTCGAGCGCTGGAGGATCTGCTCACGTCTGAACATCGCCAGCGCATCAGCGTTTCTCCACCAGCACACATCCGCAGGTCTGTGTAAATATCACCCAGGAACTATAATGTGTGTATAATATTTCATTAAACTGAAAATGTAGACCCAGTCCCACTTTATTGGTACTAATGGGCTCAGAGTGTGACAAGAAAATCTCCCCCACATTATTACACCACCACCACCAGCCTGAACCGCTGATACAAGGCAGGATGGGTCCATGCTTTCATGTTGGTAAGGCCCAAATTCTGACACGACCATCTGAATGTGTCAGCAGAAATGGAGACTCATCAGAGCAGGCAACGTTTCTCCAATCTTCTATTGTCCAGTTTTGGTGAGTCTGTGTGAATTGTAGCCTCAGTTTCCTGTTCTTAGCTGACAGGAGCGGCACCCGGTGTGCTCTTCTGCTGCTGTAGCCCATCCGCCTCAAGTCTGGATGTGTTGTGAGTTCAGAGATGCTCTTCTGCAGATCTCAGTTGTATCGAGTGCTTATTTGAGTTACTGTTGCCTTTCTATCAGCTGGAACCAGTCTGGCCATTCTCCTCTGACCTCTGGCATCATCAAGACATTTGCGCCCACAGAACTGCCGCTCACTGGATATTTCCTCTTTTTTCAGACCATTCTCTGTAAACCCTAGAGATGGTTGTGCGTGAAAATCCCAGTAGATCAGCAGTTTCTGGAATACTCAGACCAGCCCGTTTGGCAGCAACAACCATGCCACGTTCAAATCTCTTAAATCCCCTTTCTTCCCCATTCTGATGCTCAGATTAAACTTCAGTAGATCATCCTGTCCATGTCTACATGCCTAAATGTATAACTATTTATTTATTATTATTATTATTATTTTAATGTACTCTACCGTCTATCTGTTCAGTTTAAAATGCAGAGCAGCAGGTGATATTTCAGTGCCATTTTCTGTATATATTGCCTGTGGCATCAGATCGGCTTTCAGCAGTTTTCTGACATTTGCAGACTGACCCGCTTTAGTGAAAACTCATCTTCAGTGGATTTGTTTTTTGCAGGAGTTTCAGGGCAACTTTAGATGAGAAACAAAGGGCATGGATGAAGCGTCTGCCTCTGAGCGCAAAGATATTGAACTCTGGATTGCATGACTGTGTTTGCTCTCTCACTGATTGATTTTGATGCATATGTAGATTTATTGGAGGTGCGCTGCAGATTGAGGTCATAACACTGAGCTGAGCTGCACACAAACCCTGCTGAGAGATTGATTTATTCGCAGACGAGGCTTTTCACTGCTATTTCTGCTCATGCAATCCTCTTTTTATTGTGTTTTTACCTGTGCTTTTTGAAAACGAGATTTTTTGGCAAGGTCATGAATTTTTATTGCTTTCAGGCTCCACAGAGTTCATGCTTTCACATGCTTGTGTGGAAAATATCAGTTTTCCGTCTTAAAGTGCTGTGAAATGTTTTAGATATTTTAAGTATTTAAAAAAAACTGATCTTACTCAATCCTGTCTAAGACGTCTGTATTAATATGAAACAGACTAATGTAATTTTATTGGTATTAATATACTGTTCATTATACTGTTCACTGTTTTTAATATATTTTGTTGTTTTCAGTTTATTTGTAGGTTTAGGATTTTGTGATTTTTTTTTTATTTTATTTTATTTTATTTTATTTTTTTTAGATTTTTGATTATTCTTTTAAAATATATATTTGTTTTATAAAACTAAACCATTTATTAATTTTGTTTATTTTTTATACTTTATATAGCTTTAAATTAGTACTTTACAGCAAAAATGAGAAATGTTCTTATTATAAATAACTTATATACATGATATTTACGTGAACATTTTAGGATATTTAACAGAACAAAATAAGTATATACAACTATATACAAGCAAAATAAATGATAATAATAGGCATTATAATTATAATTATTATTATTATAATTACATAAATAAATATTTTAAATGTTTTTATTTTAATAATTTACTTAATTGTTATTTATATTATTTTAATTTATTTATTTGGTGATAACAAAGTAATATTAATGATAACTATATATATATATATATATATATATATATATATATATATATATATATATATATATATATATATATATATATATAAAGTAAATAAATATTAATAGTTATTATTATTACTATTAATAATAATAATACATTTACAAAAAATAAATTACTTAATATTTGAGGTGTTTTTAAAAAAAAATATTTAGTAGTTGTTTTTATTAATGAATTTATTTTGATAATAATAATAATAATAATAATAATAATAATAATAATAATAATAATAATAATAACTATTTAAATAATAAAAATATAATAACAATAATAATAATAATAATATATTTTTAAATAAAGTAATTAATATTTAAGGTCTTTTTAAAAAATATTTATTTAGTTGTTGTATAATTTTTAATTAATTTATTTTGTAACAACAACAACAACAACAACAATAATAATAATAATAAAAAAAATAATAATAATGATAAAAATAATAAAAAAATTATAATAATTATATAGAAATGATAATAATAATAACAGTTAATAATAATAATAATTATTATTATTACAACAGTTAATATTAATAATAATAGTACTACTACTAATAATAATAATAATAATTTACAAAAATGTAGGTATTTTTTTAAATAATATATTTAGTAGCTTTTTATATTATTTTTATTTTGTAATGGACGAATTAAGTGATTATGATGATGATGATGATGATGATGATAATAATAATAATAATAGTTATTAATTTTAATAATAATAATAAAAGAACGTATATTTAAAAAAACATATTTTAGATCTTTTTTATAATTTATTCAGTAGTAATTTATATTTAATTTTTAATGGATTTATTTTGTGATAATATATGCTCAAAAATAAATATGTAAATAAAAAAATAGTTGTTAGTTGTGGTAGTAGTAATAATAATAATAGTAATATATAAAAAAATTAATTAATTAATATTTTAGATGTTTTTTTAAATACTTTATTTATTAGGTATTTATATAGTTTTATGTATATTTTTATGAATTTATTTACCTATAATAATAACAATAATAATAAGAGCAATAATAAGAATAAGAATAATAATGACTATATAAATAATAATAATAATAACAACAACAACAACAACAACAACAATAATAATAATAATATATTTGCAATTTTTAATAATATTTTAAGTGTTTTTTTTATTTTAATAATTTATTTAAAAAAAAATTTGTTTTTAATTTATGAATTTATTTAGTGTTAATACAATTGAATATTTACTTGCAATTGAATTCATTTAAACAATATTTTATGCAGTATTAGTTGTTGCTACTTGTTATAGTTGACTTATTTTGACTGTAGTGTATAATGTACAGCTCATATTATTTTCATCCTGTATAATTGTTTAATTTCAGGCTTGAAGAGCAGGAGCGAGTGCTGAGTTTGTCCATCAGAGAAGCAGAGACTAAAGTAAGAGCAGATCATCAGAGTTCATTATCTCGAAACATGCTTGTGTGTTTGTGTGTTTGTGTGTTTTTGTGTGTTTTTGTGTGTGTGTGCGCGCGTGTGTGCGCGTGTGCGTGCGTGCGCGCGTGTGTGTGTGTGTGTGTGTGTGTGTGTGTGTGTGTGTGTGTGTGTGTGTGTGTGTGTGTGTGTGTGTGTGTGTGTGTGTGAGAGAGAGAGAGAGATAGAGAGTGAGTGTGTGTGTTGTGCATAGTGTGTGTCTGAGAGGAGATGAGCTGTCTTTAAAGTGGCCCAGTGTGTGTTCGGCCTCTGGTTCCCCATTATCTGTTGGCAAAACATCAGCAGTCTCACTCACAACCGTTCGCACATCAGGAGGTGCAGTGTGCGTGTCTGTGTGCATGTGGACTGTCTGTCCATTACAGGCTTTCAGAACAAACAGAGGCACCAAATTCATCAAAGTGTTTGAGATTTTATTTTTTTATTTTATTTTTTTATTTTATTTCATTTATTTTCATTTATTTTATTTTAATTATTTTTAATTTGTTTTATTTTATTTTATTTATTTATTTTATGTATTTTTATTTTATTTTATATTTTATTTAAATTTTAATAAAAAAATATTTGTTTATTTTATTTTGATTTAATTATTTTTTTATTTTTGCATATTTAAAAAAAAAAAAAAATTATTATACATAAGATTCACTTAGCCAAAAATTTAGTACAATAAAATCTAATTAAATAAGTAACGTAAAAAGAGTATATATATATATATATATATATATATATATATATATATATATATATATATATATATATATATATATATATATATATATATATAAATATAAGCAGACAAAAAAAGACAAAAATAATTAACATTTAAACACACACACACACACACACATAAATATTTATATTATTTTTGTCTACCATTTTTTTTTTGCTAATTTGTTATCTAATACTTTGTAAATTTTTTAGTATGCTCATTTTTTGTATACTCATTTTGTCTGCATATTTGCATTAGCAAATTTTTTTATCTGCTAATTTTCTTATATGTTCGTTTGTTTTTCTGCTCGTTTGTGTGCTCCTTCAGGTGTTGTTGAATCAGAGGTTGTGCTTCAGTCTGAGGCAGAAGGTCAGCGAGAGCGAAACGCAGCTGCTGGCGCTTCATGAAGCCAAACTCACAGCCGTATCAGGTACAGAAACACCACTGATCTCATCTCTGCACTTTATAAATCACTGTGTGCTCGACAGCAGCCGCTCCAATGCTGCACACATACAAGAGTTTATAACCGTCAGGGCTCAGTTTATGTAATCAAAATGCATTAAAATGTTTAAAATTAATGGTCTTTCAGAAATGATTATAACATGATGATTTGATGATCAAGAAAGTATTTCTGATTATTATCAATGATATAAACAGTTGAGCTGCACAGCAATACCCTAATAACCACCTAAAAGATGTGCCATCTTACACTTTCTACAGAAAATTCATGAATTAAATGCACTTTTTCACATTTAAAATCTCCTACTGCATTCTAGTTTTTATATAATTTGTATTATTTATGTTGTTATATTTGCATGCTCTTTTTTTTTATTTAGTTTGACACTTCTCTTTTACTGAATCCCCATGTCCCAGTTTATTTTGATTATATTTTTTTAAATATTATTTGCATGCTGTCTTAATTATGTGGCATAATTTTTTTTTCCTTTGATTGTCCCTTTTAAATTTTTGATTTCATCACAAAAAAATGATTTCATTTAATTAATAAACACTCACTGGCCACTTTATTAGGTACAGCTATCCAGCTGCTCATAAATAAAAAATTCTAATCAGCCAATTACATGGCAGCAACTCAATGCATTTAGGCATGTAGACATGGTCAAGACGATCTGCTGTAGTTTAAAACGAGCATCAGAATTGGGAAGAAAGTGGATTTAAGAGATTTAAACGTGGCATGGTTGTTGGTGCCAGAAGGGCTGGTCTAAGCATGTCAGAAACTGTTGATCTACTGCGATTTTCACGCACAGCCATGTCAGAGAATGGTCTAAAAAAGAGGAGATGTCCAGTGAGCGGAAGTTCTGTTGGTGCAAATGTCTTGTTGAGGTCAGAGGAGAATGGCCAGACTGGTTCCAGCAGATAGAAAGGCAACAGTAACTCAAATAAGCACTTGTTACAACCGAGCTCTGCAGAAGAGCATCTCTGAACACACAACACGTCCAACCTTGAGGCGGATGGGCTACAGCAGCAGAAGACCACACCGGGTGCCGCTCCTGTCAGCTAAGAACAGGAAACTGAGGCTACAATTCACACAGGCTCACCAAAACTGGACAATAGAAGATTGGAGAAACGTTGCCTGCTCTGAGGAGTCTCCATTTCTGCTGCCACATTCAGATGGTCGGGTCAGAATTTGGCCTCAACACCATAAAAAGTATGGATCCATCCTGCCTTGTATCAATGGTTCGGGCTGGCGGTGGTGGTGTAATGGTGTGGGGGAGATTTTCTTGGCATGCTCTGGGCTCATAAGTACCAATTGAGAATTGTGTCAATGCCACAGCCTATAGCAGGATAACGCTCCATGTCACAATGCGTGAATCATCTCAGACTGGTTTCTTGAACATGACAATGAGTTCACTGTACTCAAATGGCCTCCACAGTCACCAGAGCTCAATCCAATAGAGCGCCTTTGGGATGTGGTGGAACAGAAGATTCACTTCATAGATGTGCAGCAGACAAATCTGCAGCAACTGTGTGATGCGATCATGTCAATATGGAGCAAAATCTCTGAGGAATATTTTCAGTAGCTTGTTGAATCCATGTCATGAAGGATCAAGGCAGTTCTGAAGGCAAAAGGGGTTTGACTTGGTACTAGTAGTGGCAGATGAGTATATATATATATATATATATATATATACACTTACATTTCATTAGTGTTTTTTTATTTATTCAAACAGTAAAGTATGGGACACAAAAAACATAAGTCCAATTCCCATGGCAAGAACTAACAAAATGTGTGTCTTAAATCCAGTACAGGTGACTTCTAAATAAAAGCATATTTATCCAATATTTGTGTACATAAATTTTCACTTCATGCAAAATACACTTTCAGCATTGTATAGCATAAATGTAAAATGTTATATTTATATTAAAATCTTAATTTAAAAATGTAAATAAATATTCATATTGCAGTAGGTAGTAGTAGGTAGTGCAGTAGGTAGTGCTGTCGCCTCACAGCAAGAAGGTCGCTGGTTCACTGGTTCGAACCTCGGCTCAGTTGGTGTTTCTGTGTGGAGTTTGCATGTTCTCCCTGCCTTCGCGTGGGTTTTCTCCGGTTTCCCCCACAGTCCAAAGACATGCGGTACAGGTGAATTGGGTAAGCTAAATTGTCGGTAGTGTATAAGTGTGTGTGTGTATGTTTACCAGAGATGGGTTGCGGCTGGAAGGGCATCCGCTGCGTAAAAACTTCCTGGATAAGTTGGCAGTTCATTCCGCTGTGCCGACCCCGGACTAATAAAGGGACTAAGCCGACAAGAAAATAATTGAATGAATGAATGAACTCTGAAACTGACTCTTTTAGGCTTTGATCCTCTTTGTGCCGTTTTGGTGACTGTCACTTTAAATTCAAATGAGTTTGTGCTCTTTTCAAAAGAGGGCGGAGCTACAGATGTACAAAGGGAGAATGTCAATCAAAGTGTTTCTGCAGACTGTTTTAATCAAGTGTGATTATAAAAAAATATAGTTCATTAATGTTTATCATTAGAAGCTGGTTATATTCACACACTGCTGACACACAACTTGCTTGTGCTTCAGGAAATGATTTCAGCAGTGCTAAAGAGCTTAAGGCGGAGATCAGGAGTGTGTACAGAGAGAGGGATCGTCTGGAGCTCCTGCATAGAAAGCTGCAGACTCTGAGCACAGGAAGTGGACTCGACCTGAGCCGCATGAAGGAGAAACACAAGCACATCAAGCTGGAGCTGCAGAACGGAGAAGCTCAGTATGGTGAGAAACACTCAACATTCACACTCTTTTCAATCCTGACACACGGGGGAGCCGTTGAGCTGCAGATAAGGAGGGTTGCTCTTCTTCTGGGCCTCAGTGTTGGTTTATAAATAGAAAGAGAGATAGGATTTCTCAATTCCTTACAGCAGGGTTGTCCAAACTCGCTCCTGGAGGGCCGGTGTCCTGCAGAGTTTAGCTCCAACTTGCTTCAACACACCTGCCAGGAAGCTTTTAATATCTAGTAGGAGCTTGATTGGCTGGTTCAGGTGTGTTTGATTAGGGTTGAAGTTAAACTCTCCTGGATAGCGGTCCTCTAGGACTGGGTTTGGACACCCCTGCTTTACTGTAACGTTTAAAAGGGATACAGCTGTGGATATGCACATTAGTATTGCATCATTTTTGTGACACTGTACAACAATAAGTGCTGTTTTTACATTATTTTGAGGGTTGGATTTTTGATGTAAGCGTTAATAAGATGTATTTTAATGTGTATTTTAATAAATATGAATAATACTGGTTAAAATGACAGTTTTTACTTTACTGTGAAGGTAAGAGTTGATGTTAATAGAATGCAATTAATGGGTAATTTAATAATTAATATGAATAATAATGGATATAACTACTGTTATTACATTACTGTGGTGGTTGTGTTTTTGGTTTGTAGGGGTAGATGTAAATAAAACACAATTGAATGTGTATTTTAATAAATATTAAGTACAATAATGGATATAATTACTGTTTTTTCATTACTGTTAGAGTTGAGATAAGAGTTGATGTTAATAACATGCAATTAATGGGTAGTTTAATAAATAATGTAAATATTTTAGTTAACTTCTGGCTGCAGCTGTATCCCTTCTATCACCAATCGTACCTCACAGTTGACGTCAGGCTTTCTAAATCGCGTGTTTTCTCTTGATGAATTGTTGCATGAGTGTAATATGAAAGCAGCTCAATTATTTTTGAATATGCTGGATTAAACATAGACGGGTGGATCTCTTAGAAAGCCAGACAATTTCACGACTGTCACAGCAGAATTAAAGGGACAAAATTATAAGGTGCGATACTTTTTTGTAACTTCTGTATTTGAATGAAATAATTATGAATTTAAATTTTAAAGAGTAAGATTTAGTTAATGTGATCAATTTGACAAATTATTTAAATAATTTATATATATATATATATATATATATATATATATATATATATTTTTTTTTTTTTGAATGTATTAATTTTACAAATTAAATTAAATTATTTTTTGCATAAAGTAGCATAATCATATTCCAATTTTCTTTCATATAAACCAGCAAAATATCAAAAAATTAGGTTAATAATTAAGTTATTAGATTTTTCTTTTAAATTTACATAAAACCAGGCTTTATTTTTAATGCAAAATACAAGTTCTGCATTGTAGTAGCAGGAATTAATTAAAAATCTTACATATGTTAAATTTATCTTTTTTTTAAAAAAATCATTTGTTAAAATAGTCAATAATAATTTATTGAATGCAGTGGCGCAGTAGGTAGTCCTGCCGCCTCACAGCAAGAAGGTCGCTGGTTCGAGCCTCGATTGGGTCAGTTGGCGTTTCTGTGTGGAGTTTGCAAGTTCTCCCTGTGTCTGCATGGGTTTCCTCTGGGTGCACCGGTTTCCCCCACAGTCCAAACACATGCGGTACAGGTGAATTGGGTAGGCGAAATTGTCTGTAGTGTATGAGTTTGAATGAGTGCGTGTGTGGATGTTTCCCAGAGATGTGTTATGGTTGGAAGGGCAACCGCTGCGTAAAAACGTGCTGGATAAGTTGGCGGTTCATTCCGCTGTGGCGACCCCAGATTAATAAAAGGACTAAGCCGACAAAAAAAATGAATAAATGAATTTATTCATAAATAATCATTACAATAAATGTACATAAATATTAATAATGTTCATTTATTTCATGCAAAATACAATTTCCGCATTGCATTACATTAATGGAAAATTAATTTAAAAAACATTTATATTAAAATCATAACTGTAAAATATGCATAATTACTCAATGTACATTTTGCATGCAAAATACAATTCAGCATCATTATAAATCAAATTTAAATATTTAAATTTTAACTTTTACATTGAAAATATAAATTAAAGTGTACACATATATATTATTATTATTTATTTTTATTTTCCCCCCTCTGAGGTGCGCCCTGATCTCCGGCTTTCAGACATGCTTTATGTGTTTAATGGCTGGAGAAGGTAAAGATGTCCGCTGGTCTGGTGTAAATGCACTGGTACCACACACTGCTCTTGTTCTGCTATCATCAGAGCAGATGCACATTAAACCCTTCTGTCCTCCTGTGAGGGAGTGTATGTGTGTGTGCGTGTGTGTGGATGGAGATTGCAGGAGGCGCTCCGTCATTTATTCACTTCTCTACACGTCCAACAACAGGCTGACAGCCAACAGGACCCTCGCCAACAGACAGATTACACTCATACGCTTTATTACACACACACATACACGCACACACATGCACATGCATACATGTACACACACACACACACATACACTCACACACAAATGCACTCTATGCATACACACACACACACACACACAAGAATTCACACATATGCACACTCACACATGCACATACACTCAAGCACAAACACCCACATGCACACACACATACTCACACACACTATCACAATCACACATGCGCACACATTAACACCCACATGCATACACGATAATCACTTACACACACACACACACACACACACACACACACACACACACACACAAGCATGCATGCATGCCACACACATGCATACTCCCATGTCCACACATTTGCACATGCATGTGCACACAAACACACACACTATCACAACCACGCATGTGCACACAAGCACACCCACAAACCTACATACACACTCGTACACTTTTACACACGTACACTTTTACACACATAAACACACATGCATTCCACCTCCCCTACAATCACTTGCATGTACACACATAAACACACACGCGTTCCACCCCCCCACTCACAATCACAACACAACCACACACACACACACACACACACACACACACACACACACACACACACACACACACACTGGCGCTGCTGAACAAAGAGCTTGGCTGCTCCGTGTCTTTGTCCCGCTATAGGAGAAGCAGTGAGCTAATGATAGCCTGAGCGCTGATGCGAAATATGCAAAGCGCTGAATATGATCCACAACACAAAAGATCTCTGACATGAACGGCCTCTTATTAGCTCGTCTTCACACCACGCTAATAACACACTGACACACTTATTTGCCACAAAACTGACACTGAACCGCTGTTTTGGCCGAAGACAGGTTTGTGTGCGTAACTCTTCACGACAGGGTTACGGTTTGGTGCCTGTGAAATCAGGAATATATTTACACTTATTAAAGGCTGTTTTTTTTTTAAACATGAGTCTTTGCTCTGGCTTGTACGATGAAAGAGAAAAAAGAAAACAAGGAGTTGTTGTTATGATCTCATCTTTTAAAAGCAGTTAAGAAATGCAGTGGAAGAAGATAAGATCAACTACTGAGTCTAAAATGTGTAGATGGTTTAGAAAATTGTTAAAAGCTAGCAATTGATTTTTTGATTATACATATAATTTATTATTTACAATATATACATACATATTTATATGTATTTAATAAGTAATTTTTTCTTCTCTTTTTACAAAGTTAATTTCATTTTAGTTGAAATATTTATTAAGTTTCAGGACTGTATACTTTTTATGATTGTCATGATTTACAATATTTAAATTTAGGGTTATATTTCAATTCACCTATTTTCATAATGTTTTGTGCGTTTGTCTTTTCTTAATTGCATGTATTATTTGTTTTAGAATTAAAACAACAAGCAAACAAAAAACGTGAAGCAGAAAATTACACAACTATATTTAAAACCAAAACACAAAATATACAAATTTAAATGTCAGTTTAGCAAGATGTATTATATATATATATATATATATATATATATATATATATATATATATATATATATATATTTTTTTTTTTTTAATATCAAATATAATATATTTTTAATATACTTTTACTTATATATTTTAAATTTTAGTTTTATTAATTTAGTACTTTAGACTTGCTGGGAAATATACTTAAAATCATTCACATTAGCATCACGAGGCATGTTACGTTTTAATTTCAAACAAAAATCCCAAAAAAATTTAATTAAAAAAAAAAAATAATAATAATAATAATAATTGTTCATTCTAGTGTTTGAATGATTCTCTAGCATAATGTCTAAAGTAAACAGGTGATTTTGCTCACATTTTAAGAATATAAGGCTGAACTGTATGAAATGTCATCAGTCTACTGAAATTTCCTAGTATTTCTCTGTTGCAATCGGGATTTCACAATAATTAATCCTGAAAAAGCCAAAGCAAACATTAGCCGATTACTGTGGTATAAATACAGCACTACAGCATACAAAAGAGAAAGATCGACTTAAAATGTCACTTACCTGATTTAAAATAATTTGATCAGCTGTACTTTGAAATTTATGCCGAGTTTTTTATTATATAATCTCTGTCGCCATCTTGTGGCGGAACGGCAACCGTTTATGCTTTACTCAGAATGACAGCCTGATGGTCACCAACGTGCTAAATATCTGACATTATAAATATTTAAAAATAGCCACTATCCTTATAAATAAACTGTGAGTTGTAATCTAAGCCACTACATTCCCACCTGAAAAAAGCCTCAAAAGTACATGATGTTGTCCAACAGCTGCAATATTTGTCAAACTATAGTGAGTTTATTGATCTGCTGTCTCTCTGTGTGGGCGGAGTAATACACAAGAGTGAAGAGGCTGTACGAGTGCGGGGAATATCGCATGGCTATCAGCCAATCAGATTTGAGAATATAGATGTTTATAGTATAATTTTGGTTTCAAATGTCAATTACATTTTTACAATATTATAAATATAACATGTTTTGAAATTGTGTAATGCTTTTTAAATTAATATTTAGTTTCAATCTTTAGTAGTTGCAGGAAAACACATGCAGGATCATTTACATCGAATTTACCCCAAAATCTCATTCATTCATCTTTTTGACTCAGTACAGGCGACCCCTAACATAGAAATCAAAGCTCATTATGTCAAACCACACCTGTTTGTGCACAAGAGGTCAAGTTTAGGCTCACCTGCGGCCACAGAAACAGCATGTTAATGCTGACTTTGTGCATTTCTGTTATATTTTTGCTGAACCTCAGAAATGCAGAAAGAGCTCCATTAATCACAGCCGTCTCCTCTGACTCAATTAAAACGACAGGCTATACCTCTTATGCCTTATTGCACCAGCGTTTCAGGCCCACGCATCTGCATTGAAACAGGTGTAGCGTCTGCTAGTGAGGCTTATTAATGCCGTAAAAGAGGCTTTGTGTTCTTTTACACGTCGAATAATTATCAGCTTTCTCTGTGTAAATGTGTGCCTTTTGGGTTCATTAGCTGATGAGCGTCCTTCAGATGCATTAGCGAATGTCTCTGTTTGCATTCACAGCCGCACTTTATGATAGTTTTATTCACAAGTTGTCAGGAACGTGCTAATTGATGCAGCGATTTCACGTTTTGTCACATCTGAGCACACCGTTATAATCAGGCAAGAAGATCAGCTTCTGGAAGAAAAATGCAGAGACAGAGTCAGAAAGCCTTGTTGTTGGCGACACCTGTGGTCATTTAGTGAACTGCATCTAGTATTTTTTTTTTCTTTTCGTACCCATGTTCAACATTATGAAGCTGCATGCATTTTAGGTGCCACCGAAGGTGCCTTTAAGGGTGCAGAACATTTCGTTGGCATTATGGGGTTTGTTGGGGAGAAAACTTGCAAACATACAGTAAGCTTGCCACGATAGATGGTGTTGACTTTGTTACTGGTTTTAAGATGAAACATCGGGGACGTCACTTATCCACTGTAACGCGGTCCCCACATTTGTTTATTTTAAGTATTTGTTTATTAAACAAATACAAATGTATTTGTATTTGTTTAATAAAAGTATTTGATATTGCGTTTAAACAACAGTTTGACTGCATATTCGTGTATATACAAAAGAAAATCAAACATTGAAAGTCTAAAAACTATTTTGTTAGAGGAACTACTTTATTCCGCCATTCATTCACATCTGTAGCTGACGTCAGAACATGAGAAACCGTTGCTCATTCACCAACGTCACTGTAGAGCTAGTGTTTAAGTGATTCTCTAGCGTAATGTCTAGAGTGAAGACAAAACAGCTGATTTTGCTCTCATTTTAAGATTATATGGCTAAACAGCATGAAATGCCATCAGTCTACATAGATTTCCAAGTATTTCTCTGTTGTAATCAGGATTTCACAAAATTCAACCTCGAAAAACCCAAAGCAAAGCAAACACTAGCAGATTACTATGATATAAATACAGCACTACAACATATAAGAGAGAAAGGTCTAAAGAATTTACTGAAGACCAGAGCATGCACTATAATTAAAATCTGAACATAGCTACAATGCGTCATATTTTATTTATTACGTGAGGAGAAGGAGAGGAGTCGAATTTACAGAAAGAGAATGGCGGACGATTTAGTGTCAAAACGCAATGCAAAAGCGCCTGTTTGGCAGTATTTTGGGCTCAAACCAAATGCAAAAAGAGAACCTGAAAGCGTTAATGAGGCAATCTGCAAACTTTGCCTGACAAAGGTGGCAGCATATGGAGGAGAAGCAACTAATACACGCACCTTCAACAAACCTACTCGATGTTTAACTATGGGTGGGTCGCGGGTAGATAAGATCAATAGCCATAAATTTGCAACGCATACTCTTATTTTAAAAATCACGCGACCATCATCTCACAATGTTTAATAATAAGTAATCTTATTTTGTATTAAAACGAGTGATTTAGCAATCCTAAGCCAATTATAGTCTAAGCTAACTGCAGAGAAACAAAGCAACCATCGTGGCAACTGCAGTGATCACTTTTTCCGAAGTTCAGCTGTTCAGCAGAGTTCAGCACTTGTCATCTTGCCAGTGTGTACTGTGTAGTGTGTATGGCGCCCTTATGCAGCACGTGTTGGCAATTCCTGCAAAACTGAAAGTGAAAGTAAAATACGCATGCAATTATAAGCTATTTAAAAGCAGAAAAAAGAGGAAGACACTGGTATTACCGGTTATTAATACACGGTGATGCCGACATTACCGGTGTTGTCACATGTCGATTAACCGGTGGGGAAATTTCCTTATCGTTCCAACCCCCACATGCAGCACTCCAGAGTAACACTGCTAGCAATCAAAGAGTGGTAAATCTGGCAGGCTAAACGCATTCTGTACTGTACAGGAGACACGGCACGTAGGAAATTGATTGACAATGATGATCTTACGCCAATCAGGACACCAAACACAATGCTGGGTAAAATAAGCATGTCAAATTGCACAAAAAACGTCTCATTGAATTTTACCCCCATTTTAATTGATTGATCGTTATTGTGTAAAGCGCTTTACAAGTAAACTTGAATTGTAAAGACTTGACACGTGTTGTATTTAAACCCAAAGCTCGGCTGGTGACACTGTGATTGTTATTTTTACATTCTCACAGCGTTCTCCAACGGTTAACAGATTGCTGCTTGATTTGCTGTCCAAGAAAAAGTAGAAACATGCAGCACTTCTCTACTATGTGCCACTATGACCATCTGTGCAGATTCACTCCTGTCTGCCGTGTGAAGATGTGTACTCAGTGATTGAATCGGAGTATACGTCTGACCTCAGTTCAGACCGAATCAGGGCTCAAACGCACAGGTTTCTCTCTGATGCTGGATACTGGGGGGTTTGGGATTTGGAGTGGAAATTGGATTAGTTTGAAAATGATACTGTCAGACTCAATGTGCACATGCTTGATTAACACAGACAGACGAGACGAGCCCTATTCAGTGGACACAACCTAACAACATGTAGTGACAGCACAGTGAGACGATGTTTAATGTTGTATATAGGAGTGAATATTACCTTTGTGGGAGAATAGCTACAACAGCTTCCAAGGCAACATGCATCACTTATATATTACTGAAATCAATAGTAATGAATGGCAAAATAATGTAAATAATGAGAAACACAATTTCATGTATGCTAAAATGTAATGTATAGTGATGAGTTAAAAAGTTTTATTTATATAGTGTTAAACGCATAGTGTTAAATGGTTAATAGTATAAAAATATAGTGTAAATGTATAATTTATAATAATAAAATTTTTTTAAATAACTAAATGTACTATATCTCAGTTAGTTGTCATATTTAAGTTGGTAATAAAAATGTTAAGCAAGTTAAATATGTGATTAATCGCGATACATTTTTTTAAAAAGGTGTGATTAGTTCATTTTTTTAATCGATTGACAGCACTAATAAATAAATATATATATATATATATATATTTATATATTCAATAAATTTTTTACAAGGATTCTGGCACAACAACGCGAAGCATACGCTTTAATTGCGTTTAATGAGGAAACACGCTAAACTTGGAGGGCTCATGCTGAAAGGCAGAGTAATGCCCTGGCTTTGATATATATATACATTTATAAATAAATAAATATATATATATATATATATATATATATATATATATATATATATATATATTAAGGGTGGAGCCGAACCCGAATACGGTATTCGGAAAGGCACGAATAGTGTGTTTTTACGAATACTTGATTCGAACAAATACTTGAAAAATTGTTTGTATTCGGGAGCAAGAAAAACACTATATCAAAAAGCAGCGTTTCCTCATGAGACCACAGTGCATGCCCGCGTGAGTGAGTGAGTGAGTGAGAGAGAGAGAGAGAGAGAGAGAGAGACACGCTCAGTGCAAAACGCGCCAAAGCCCGAAACTGAAAGCGAGACGTGACTTTTAAGGGACTGTTTCATATGGATTTATTAATCATTCTTACTGTTCAGTGATCGCAAACTGC